>NW_025780944.1:0-24415 GCF_021130785.1 Homalodisca vitripennis | reverse complement strand
TATCAAGAACGTTCACGAAGCTATTGTCTTAAACTGAAAATAAGTCCTTATTAAAAACTGAAGAATATCAAAATTTAAACAAAATAATATAAATGAGTTTTTTTAATATCATTTGGTATTCTGACTTCGTAGCTTATAATGTTATCGCATCTTTTGAAATAAATTAAGAAAATTAATTGTTTTCTGGTCGTTTTTGGAAATATAAAAAAACCCGTTTCCGTTTCAAAAAGCCTCTACTTAATAGAAAACATCCCGATTCAAAATAACCAGACTTTTGAATATTTTTTAATGTGATTAGAATAAACGTGTAACATTTTTGAAAATACTTCAATAAATACAAATTAAACTCTGACTGGAAACTCAGAATAAAATCATTAGTTTATAACAGACGCAGTCAACAATCAATTAAATACGTAACCTATTTTACGATTGAACGAGAGAAAATGGAATTAAATTTACCAAACTCTAATGATGGAGATATCACACAGAAAAGAATTTTCATGGCGGATCAACCACAAAATTGAAGAGGTAATTGAAAATAATAATCCGCAGTTTTCCTCGCTTTAAGTAGTCGGTGTTGGTGATAATCTTTGTGGTGAAAATTGAGGATGGTCCACATGTCTGTAAAGGCCGTACAAGAGTCACATTAACAATTGCATTTGCAAATAAACTTATGAAAGCCACAACGATTGTTTTCTTTAATATGCCCATTTATCAATGGCAAGTGTTTTTTATAATGTTTAAAATTCGCATACCTTATTTCAATGATTTTCAATGATTAAATGAATTATTTTTTTTAATAAAAAATAACACGAGCTACATACTATTTACCTATTAAAATGTGCTATGTCCTTCAAACGGTAAAGTGTGCTATATAGTTTTATTAAAACTGACTAAAGAATACAAGGCAGGAATCTGTAAAGTGGATTTTACAAAAACCTCCAAGTATGGGTTAGAGACACCATACTACTATTTTACAATAGTTTAAGAAAATCTCGTAAAGAAAGGTTGGTAATAGTAGAAGGTAACCCGCCACTATAAATAGCCCAAAAGCCTCTGATATGGCCGAGAGCTTCCGTGACGGCAGACCAATGGGGAGAGCTAAAGCAAGCCCCCCTCCCTGACTTCCTCCCACACTCCAGAGCGATGGCGGGATGGTGTGACATGTGGTTGGGTGGCATAACGACTCCTCCCACACCTCCCTTCCCTAGTAGAATAAAAGAAGCGATGGCGGATGGGTTGGACCATGTGGTGGTGGCGTGCGGCGCGGGCGCGCCATAACGACTCCTTCCCACACTCCCTTCCCTAGTATGAGGCGATGGGGCGACCAGTCCCATTGACGGATTAGTGACCAGGATGGTGGTTCACGTTCGAAGGGTTCATGGCGCGATGGCGAATTAGTGACATGTGTAGGGAGCCTGCGCTCCCAGAATGACTCTTTCCCGCAACACCTCCCCTTCCCTACTAGAGCGATGGCCGGTAGTCCATGATGGCGGGATGGTGACAGATGTGGTTTCCCTCGTGAGGTTTCATCGGCCGCGATGGCGGATAGTGACATGTGGGCGGTGGTCTGGAAGGTAGGGACATACTAAGTGACGGTAGCGATGGCCGATGGTGACATGGCGAGCGGTCCCGCCAGCTGGAGGAGTTGGGATGCATTTCCAAAAGAAGCAGTGTGGTTGATTGCATCACCTCGTGCTAATAATTAGTCACTGCGTTTGGGGGGCATTCCCAGGGGAGGCTTAGATATAGCAGTTGCAAAACTGTTGGCTAGTTATATATAGATGCCAGAAATGGATTTGATGTGGAGCGATGGTATAAAAAGAGCACCACAACACTCTGTGCTGTTAGCATTTCTTGTTTTTGGCTTGGTTTCTTTTCGCATAGGTAATTCTTTTCTCTAATCATCTCTAGTTGTGCTAACAAATACTCACCGCTGCAAGCCTGGGGTATAATAATACCCACGGCTTCGTTAACCGCGTTAACACGGGTAATAGAATTGGCGTGTTAGTCCCAAAATAAATTTAATAACATATCAGTTTTTAACAGATACATAAGCATTCCGGATTTCCATATAATGTCGGTAAATAATGTATGAGACCTGTACATATTGTAAAACACCAATCAACACTTACGCTCAGAAAGTTCAGGTTTGTACGGCCATGAAAACTACGTTCAAGTTTAACAGACCCCCTGTCGGTACGACCGAGTTAGATTGGATCAAGCGAGGGTTTGAAGAAGTTGTAGATCGTATGAAGGTGAACGCTTCAGACACAGACTATCTAGGTTTCACACTGACCAGTTTTAAATTTCAAAAATAAAAGAACCGGGCTATGTAGCCTTTAGACCAGCCGCTGACGTAACACTTGATATATTATGGCAGATATTTGGTGGATAGTCCAGAGTAATGCCGAATCCATTACGTCTAGTGACACATTCCAGGTGACCTGTACTGTTGTCAGCCTTCCTATCGGTAGAGGTAGAAATAGACCCGGTAAGTACAGCAACTATAGCGAAGAATGCAAAAATCGAAAGGGTATTGGTCGTTGTAGAAAATAAAGACAATCTATGTTTACCCAGAGCTCTAGTCGTAGGCAAAGCCCATGTAAAGAAGGATCCGGAGTATAAAGCTATACGTCAAGACAGACGTCAGAGGCAAACACTAAAAGCTCAAAAATTAATGGCAAAAGCTCGAGTTAATATCGCTGAAGAAGAAGGGGCTGGAATAGCAGAACTCGAAAAATTTCAAGACCACTTAAAGAAATACAAGATAACAGTTTATAGTTATAATACAAAAGGCCGTGATGTATACTTTAGTGGAAATAATAATGACGCATTGTACAAACATCAACTTGTTGTTTCACGACGGTCACTACAATGTAATTACCAACTTGACCGCAGCTTTTTCATGTCATTTTTACTGTGAAGCCTGCCATGTGCCGTATGAACATAAAGGAGAACACAGATGCTCAACAATTTGCTCTGCTTGTAGCTCAATCTCACCCCCCTGCAAAGCTCGAGCATGCGGGAATAACTTGTCCTGAGTGTAATCGTCACTTTAAAAACCAACGCTGCTTCATCGCTCATCAAAGTGACCTATGTAGAAACGTGAAAATGTGTCTAGACTGCGGTAAACTCATAAACAAAAGACTAAGGAAAACAAGCCACGAATGCGGTGAGGTGTATTGCAGCGTTTGCACTGCTTTCAAACCCTCAAACCACCAATGTTATATGCGTCAAAATAAAGCATCCGCTAAAACCGACAATTTTTTTATACATATTCTTTGACTTGGAGACTCGTCAGGATGATTGCCTCGAGAGTGACCCCAACGTCAAGGTACACAAAGTTAATTTGTGTGTCTCTGAACAGTATTGTAACCGGTGCATACACAGCAACGAGTCTTGTGACAGCTGCGTGCAGCGTAGAAAAATCTTTGAACAAGACCCAATATCTAATTTTATGCACTACGTAATGGAAGTGGCGCAAACCGTACAAAGACGTTTGCGTTTATTGCCCACAATGGACAAGGGTTCGACTTCCAGTTTGTCTTGAAATACGTGTTAGAACAAACAAAGTTTACTCCAGAAGTCATCACACGGGGGACTAAAAGTGATATTGATGGAGCTTGACAATGTACGTTTTTATAGACTCCCTCGACCTCAACTACTTTCCAATGGCTTTGTCTGCCCTACCTAAAGCCTTCGACTTAGGCCCTAGAAAAGAAAAAAGGCTACTTTCCGCATCTCTTCAATACACTCGCGAACCAGAACTACACAGGACCTATACCTGCAAAAGAGTACTACTGTCCTGATTCAATGTTTGAGAAAAACAACAAGGACTTTTGAAAAGTGGCACAACGAGCAGGTATGCAAATAACTATGTATTTGACTTCCAGAAGGAATTAATTGAATATTGTATATCTGATGTTGACATCTTGGGCTAAAGCTTAGTATTAAAATTTAAGATCACTCTTTATATCCGAATAGCAATGTTGACGACCAATTTTTTAGAGGCTGTCACTATAGCTAAGCTGCCGTGTAACCTGGCATTTTAGACGGACTAATTTTCTTGAAGCCAGAGACAATAGGCAATAATACCTGAAGAAAGGATACCAGGGTTATTTTTTTGGGTGGAATAACCCAGTCGTCTGCCTGCACTCCCAGCTTGGTTAGCTTTATGAGGGTAAGAAGCAAGCGGGGTGGTGAGGATCCAGCATGCTGGTCGAGAGCGGGCGGATGTTAAAAATCGAGGAGTGATGAAGGTGGATGGGTGCTTTTTGATGGGGCGCGAATATAATGAGTTTCAAAGGTTGCTACTCACCGAACGGTTTGTCCCAAAGTGCTTTCCGTACAAAACGAGAAGAGCCTCTGAAAGAAGACACCCATCTGGACAACCCTCCGAATTAGAGATTAGCGAAGAGGACAAAAGCCATAAATGGAAAAACTCTCCTCGAAACCCGCCTACGAACTAGTAGAGTATGTGGCAATGCGGATTTAAACAATCTGAAAAGAGAATCGAGATTCTCACAACATTTGGAAAAGTCATCCCGTTGTTGACAACCCTTACCTCTTACCCCGCTCCAATCCCCCGGAGAACGGCCTTTCCTTCGGAGGAAAGGACGGGGAATGCGATGACATTAACCAGCAGGTGGTAATTACGGAAAGATAGGAGCCAAATAACCAACTACGTAGACGTATGTTCCCTCTATCCCTACCGTCTGTAAACGGGGTCAAATAGTGCGATTTCCCATCCCTACCATCTACAATTGGGTGACAAAGAGTAGCAGGGAAAGGGGAATGCAAGCTGAGGGTCTCTCTTAAAGTGCCAAAGTGCTTCCTCCCAAATAGAGATCTGTACCGACCCAGTGCTTCCAGCTCGGAATGAAATGACAAATTAATGGTTCGTACTGGTGGCAATGAGATTGCGGCGAAGAGCTCAACCCAGCGGAGAATGTACAGCCAACATAGCGAACGACGAAAGGGCGTTAGATATGGCACATGGACGATGGATTGAAATTACGCAGAGCAGTTGAAAAAAGCTGACAAAGATGTCGGAAATGTACGAGTCTGTGGGAGTAACAAGATGGCCACCTTTCGAAGAAGGTGGACTGGTTCAACCATGAATTTATAGATAAATTCTTAAAGATAAAACAAGAAGCATCTGGCTATCCCTCCTGGTGCGTCACAGAATGAAGGATAGAGAGAGGTTAATGTTTCAAGACTACTTCGAGCACAGAAGGAATCAGTACTAGATCCAGTTTAAAATAAGAGAAAAAAAAACGAAGGTCTCCGTTCTACATTCGCAAAAACTAATGCTTCAACTCGTTATTGGGGCAAAGTTTTGGTCAAAGGGAAAAACCAAAACAAAGAGACTCTTATCCACACAGGGATCCTGAAGAACTCTTTAGACTAGTGCATCGGACTCAGGAGATTATCGTCAACACAATGACAGGAAGTCAGTGAAGACGTTGTTCTGGTCAGTTTTGGCAACATCTAGAGGAGGTTGGCGAATCATTAAGTACGGTAAACGTGATGTCCTAGCAGCCTACACTGACAAGTCAAGCCCGATGTAAAAGCTTTAATGATCACCTGGAAGCACTGGGGTAAACAAGTATTGTAACTCATACGATACAGATAGCGTATTGGTGTAACCTATACAAAAATGGTTTATACAGAGTAAAATACCGGTGACTATCTAGGGGCAGATGACAGACGAGCTGGCTAAAGACTACTACGGTCCCCCGGTATCATATATTATCGAAATTCTGCGTTTCCGGTGGTCCAAAGACGTACGCTTCACCGTGTGTTTTTTTCTACAAACAAAAATAGATTTTGTATTGGTGTTCCTGCAAAATTAAGGGCTTGACTCTTATAACTTGAAAACTTCCACAAAAAATTTAAATTTTTGGAAAAACTTAAAGAAATGGTTCTTAGTGAAACCTGGGTAACGCTTGATATTGGAAGAAAAACAGAATTAGTGAGAACAAAGTCAAGACAGATAGTTGACCGTCAAAGAAACAAAGGTTTTCAAAATTACTGGCCCAACAACGCAAGCGTGAAGGTGAAATATGGTACTTTAAACCGTACGGATTATTTGTAAAACAATATCTAAAACCAGCTAGAGTTGGAATCTTCATAAGCCTGTCTAAAGGAGGTATTTGGTGTACTAGAGACGGAAACATTATCACAGTGAAATGTAGTGATCTGTTAATCGATAATCGTAGACAACAATACAAAAATAACTCACCCTTTTGGAAAGTCTAGTAGCCGTTAATCCCTTAGTACTCACCTCTCCAGGCGGGGTTGTGGGGGGTGGGGGGTGTGGAGCCGTTCCCCAGTCTACCGCCATCACGCAAATCGAATTCGTCTTCTTCTATCTTTCTTCCTGTATTTGAATATCCACTCCTCGGTATTCTGAGTCCCTCGAACTCAAAAAACTCCCATCCACTACTAACACATTATCCCCAGGAAACTGTTGAAGGAGGGTGGGAATGAGGACGATCTCGAAAGGGGGACAACGGTGGTTTTGTGATGGAGTCGACAACATGGTCAATAACACTTAAATATCAAAGAATCCAAGCAGCAATACATTACTTGATATCATCTCGAGTTGGCGCGAACACAAGTACT
Organism: Homalodisca vitripennis; assembly: GCF_021130785.1. Lineage (NCBI taxonomy): Eukaryota > Metazoa > Arthropoda > Insecta > Hemiptera > Cicadellidae > Homalodisca > Homalodisca vitripennis. The sequence continues at coordinate 17,785 of NW_025780944.1, read as the reverse complement.
GAGTGAGACCGAACCCCACAATTATAAACACCAGCAAACTGCATGGTGGTCGACCACATGTGGCGGTGCATCTCCTGCATAGATGCACTATCTAAATATAGACTCCAGAGCCGGGTGATGAGGAGTTGGTCTAAACACTGTAGAAAACAAACTTTTTCCTTTCGGTCCTCTGTGAGATGTTGACCATATAAGGTGGGAGGACTCACGCATTGTAGATGTGTGAAAACTTCACCTGGAACGGGTTTATCCTCGAGTGACCACCCACCTCCTTAAAAGTGCTTTCACGGTAGATCTAGATGTGGGGAATTATTATTATTATTGGTACATGTGTTCACGTCAGTATATGTTTCAAAAGCATTTGTTTCATCCTGGCAGTCGTAATCTCGACTCGCAGTCCTTCAGAATATGCAATAGTTTTTGTCCATGGGACAACGTATTTAAGACCCTGCTGGAATCCAACCTTTACCCCAAGCTCTGGCAGTGTAAAAACTGCATCCTAAATCGTTCTCAGCTACTACTTCTTCCAGCTTCCACGAGGGAAATGAAGTAAATTCAAAACCGTTGAAGCTTTTTCCAAATTCTAATGTCATCTCCCTGTCACGCTATCATAGTACTTCAATAATCGGATCATGTTCCGTACCCTGATTGAAGGTGTAAATGTGATTGAAATACCCTTGTTAACACGGTAGCAACCGTGATGCCAAGGAGAGGGAGGTGGGTAACTCGGCTGCCCACCACAGCAATACAGCGTTGGATGGAGACTGTATGGGGTTATCTTTCCGGTTCGAATTGTATTACTAGTCTATTAATGCTGATCTGTGAACAACCGAAACGGTAATACTAGGGGGAATAAATCGGAGTGCATGAACTCAGACGGTCTTTTGGAGCATGCCACGGTCTAACAAGCGGTGTGAGGGGCTGTAGAATTTGGGGGTTAAATATAAAAGTCCTGCCCACATTCTTCTCATTTTCAAAATGGAGAGACGTCAAGCAATAGCTAACGAGCTACATAGGCCAGTTCGCGTCGTAATTTCAGGAGCGACGAAGTGTCACTACTCTCTGAAAGGTAAGGACGATCTTTACCAAGGCCAGATACATCGTGGAGATGATACCGTACGCTGGTGAAAACAAGGGGATGAAGTATATTACTGACAATTATATAACTGTTCTGACAAAAGTTTCGCAATAGCTGTAACCCGTTAAAAAAAAGTAAAGCAGCAGTGGAGGTAGCTAAAGCGCTGGAACCCCATTTCTAACAAAAACACAAGATGAAGAAGCTTCCAGACTGATCAGCGGTAAAGAATGGTTCAACGGGACCAAACATGTAATAAATTGGATGATTGCATTAACGGGATCAATCACTTCAATTACATTATCTCCGTCTACTCATAGGGCCTAGCATAGTTTGAACGCCTCATAACCCCGAAACATTTAAAAGACAGAAAAATGCTGGGAAAATATTCACTGCTACGAGGTAGTTTACGAATGGGTTTAGTCTTTTGCACGAAAATGAGTTAAGGGTTAACAATGCTACTATTTCACAGAACCATCGGTATGAAACCCGGAAAGATGTTACGCACAAAAAAACATGTGAAAACCATTCTGGTGAGCGCATAAATCGTGGTGGCAAGAAAAACCCAAGAGAACAAGAACACACCTAAAGGCCCAAAATTTAAGTAGTTGAACGACGATAGAAGTTGAGAATTAAGATAAGATACAAACGTGTTTTTCAAAAAGGTTTATTTACCCTAATTTGGACAACAAATGAAATATATTGTTACAGTGGTGTACGCTGTAAAAAAAACCGACCAAATCCCAAGACCTTATATCCCTGCCAAAAGACTCACAAGGAACCATCTTGAAAGAGTGGATTTTATGAGCCTGAACTGGCCAAGGCGAAACACGCGGTGAAACGTTTTTATTTAATTTGAAAAAGTGTTGAGAAGAAAGTAAAGACAAGGTAACTAGTTAGATGTGGCAGGAATTTGGAATAAAACAAGTGAACACATGGATTGACCAGAAAGGACATTCGTTTATGAGATGAGAGAGAGAGAGAGAGCGGTGACTAATATTTTAAATTTTAGCCCATTCCCTGTGATGCATTCATGTATCTGTTGTGCACATGCGTGTGAGTAAAACAATCCGTGGAGCTTCTTCCCGTGTCTAATTTTGATCAGGTTTGTTACTGGAGGGAAGGTGTGACATGACCAAAATAGGTAGTTAAGCACGGTCCCCTTGTTTGCCAAACTCGATAACGATGGTATTATTGCCGTGACCCTTACCAACTGTGGCAAAAGCTAACGTGCTGTTCAACCTCCTTGGTTTTGAATCCCAATGGATTGGTTTATGTAGAACGATATACCGTTTTTTTCTAAATCCACTGTTCATCAGCCTAAATATAAATTCCCTTGCAAAAGTGTTACCTCAAAGATAGAGTCGGGTCGAAACTTTCCATCGGACCGAGTAACAGCACTGTGATAAACCCTTAAGTGGAACGCCAAAGAAAAACTCAATCATGGTGTTTTTGAATGACATAGCCTGTGAAAAGGCATGACAACATTAGAGCCTATTTCACTAAGTTCACTATGGCAGACCTACAACAATATTTGATGTGTTTCTATTCTCGGTCAGTGTTGGGGTGTCGGTGACCTACAGTCCGTATTACCTAAGCAGTTTTGATAACGTGATAACAGCTAATTTTTAATAATTATATTTAATGCAAGGGACGATATGAAAATTCTGAACACATGTAGATAAGCGCCGATCACGTCCAATACAGATATGCCCTTTCGACTTCATTTAAAAAGGTGTGCGCTAAAGCTTGGAAACGACCAGTAACCACGGGTTTCTAGTCGATTGACAAAAGACCGCGTGGACATTGTATAAAGGGCCGGTAACCGTATTGGTGGTTGACCACTTTTCTTGAGTCAACTATGGAGTGCGCGGATCTAATTATTAGCAATGAATAATTGGAAAATATAACAGGCGTGCAGATAGCGCGATCGGAGTCATGGAGACCGCGGCACAAAGAGTCCGCTCGAATCTCCTTGTACATGGTATTATGAGGGAGTAAGAAAAAGGGGATTTTTTAGTGGCGGGAACTATTGTCAGTAGAACGTGGTAAACACGGTGAAGCTTATACACAAGGAGGTTGTTTGGCGTCACAAGAGACAGGGTGGTCTCACAGTCGCAGTTTACCACCGATAGTAAAATTGTTAATGATTTCGTCGGGCCCCGACGAGCGTTATATACAACCGAGAAAAAATGGATATCGTTCATCGTCCGAATTGATCAGGAGAGGGGTGTTCCAATAGAATTAGTAAATTTACCACGAAGACATGCTAAACGGTACTGTGCGTGAACCCATGAACTTATTGTCTCGGTTCAGACCGTTTCCAGACCTATTTGGCAAACCGATATTGAAACTTAGTAACGCTCACGGTAGTTTAAACTTTACTCAGATATACTTGAGAATGTTTGAAGTATGGGTGTAGTATTCCTTACGCAGCCAAGTGTATAGTGTTAACGGGTCGCAGCATTCCGATTAGATCACCTGTAACAGTGTACAGGACGCGCGCTACGTTCACAGTGTTACATAGACGTTAGCTACACACGTACACTACGGGGCCAAACTCCTGGTAAGTATACAGGGAAAGACGGGGTGAAGAACGTTTGCTGCAGTGAAATAAACTTATGGTTCAAGGACTGTAACACCAAACAGAGTTTCATAAGACGATGCTCTGACCCGACGTGTACCTTTGGAGTTGTAAAAAAATCTCGTGTCCTCTCTACTTAAAAGTAGAGGGAATCCGGTGAGTACTATGGAATAACACGACCCAGAACTATTTTAGTAAGTTGGCACGAATTTACCGGTGCCAAACTCAGATGAGTTTTTCTGGCTCCTAAATTCATCAACCTATTGCACAATACTGACGTGGACAAGACCATATTCGAGGATCTGAAGTAGGTATATGGAACAAATACGATAGCGGAAACGATCCAGTACACTGAGTTAGCTGAAATACCACCAATGGCGAGGCGCGGTATAAAAAGGACTTTTTATTCTTCAAAGACTATCACGACGTGAACGTATTCCTAGAATTCAGCTTCCGTGAAAAGTGGGACAGATACTAATTCTGGCCCTACCACTGTCCTCGAGGTGTTGTTTCACCTTTAAAAGAAGTGAATTCGTTTACATTTAGGGAAAAAACACACACTGAAGCGGGCATTATTTTTTAGTACAGGTAGAACAAGCGCATGAAGAGACTAGAAGTGCAGAATTGGATCGATACTCACTTCTCATTATTTTGTCATATTGAGGAGAAAATCCTATATAAAATTAAAACAGAATAAACAGGCTGTGGGTTCAGATGTCCAATTCATGACGCGAAACAAGAAAGCAGCTTATGGACGGAGATATCAAAATTAAAGAAATTCTATAAAAACAAAAGTATAGATCGGTTTAAGCGGGGTGAATTGGAGTCCGAGGGAGATGTTTGAAAAAGCAATACAACCAGGCCGTTGAACATAGGAATATGGTGCGTGGACAGACCAAGGAGACACGCACTTTACCACACCGATGTCAAGAAGGAATCAAGAAAGAGGAAAGATAATTGCAGATGATGACGGAATGATGAAAACTCAGAGTTTCTTACCAAATGTATTTTCTTGCTCCCCCCGCCTAATCTTCCTTCATTTTTGAAAACCAATCGGTCTCTCACTAGACTTGATTTCTGGAGTCAGAAGAAGTGTTTGGAGACAGAACGACAAAGGTGATGGTGTGGAAACAACGAAATTACAAAAATGCTATTCAACACCTACGTGGTCTACAGACGGCGTCCCAATATATCGGCTGTTATAGCTTTGCTTCATTCCGTTTGAGCCAGAAAGTACATGCAAGAGCTTAATGAAGGATTTGGGGTGGGCGTTCATTCTAAAATTGACCATCTTTACGGTCCTCGTTACGAAAAAAAATACCTTTAATGGTTGGCAATAAGGAATTGCAGTTTGATGAGGGAACGGTAGTATTCGAATAGATGATGTGGCGGTAATAAGCCACAAGAGTGGTCTGTACGTTAGGTATTTTCGTATGATTATCAAGTCGCATTATAACCTGGAGTGGATGAAACGTCTTGTCAATGCACGAAGACAGCTGAAGATCAGCTTACAAACCAGGCTAAGACCGGTTCGCACCACACATTTGGATGTTCAAGTTAAATTCTCTGGCTTTGTGATATATGATATCGGATACACCTATGAGCTTTCCTGTCAGCTCCAGACCCTTAACTACTATTGAAGACTACGTCACCTGTAACATGACTCTCCCTGTATAGACGAATACTTTATATACTGAAGAAAACTCAGAGACTGGGCTCAATAACTAGATTAAGAAACTATAACTATACGCATACATCTTGGGAGATGTATGAGCCGTTCACTTGAAGTTCTTGTTTATCCGAGCGACCAAATGGAGTTCTTATTCAATAGCGCAGTCATCACGTCTGCATAATTCCCGTCCCCTGATACAGTATGTAAAACTCCGTTAACCATATAGAAGCTAGACGTGACCAGACACTGTTCAACTATATTCTTCCTCACCAAAAGTAGCTCTACCGCGCGCAGGCTGTTACTGCGGAGCGTGACAGGAAAGCTCATATCTCGCTCCGTGACCTCTAAATCACTATCAGATCCCGGATACGGTTTACTGGATACGATCCAAATGACGTTTGTGCGACCGTCTTACGGCTGTTGGTGGGCATCCGCTGAAGCTGGAAACACGAAACCACAAGAACGAGATTATAAATATCCTTGTAAGAATTGGAAAGAATCCAAAGACTATATCAGGTGATGGGGTTAACGCGAGATTCAGATCATTGATGTAGATGACCGTCAATAAGTTTGGGTCAGAGACCCACAATATCTGAAGAAGCAAGACATCCAGGGAGAGCTTTATGAATACTGTAAAACAAAAAGCTAAAGAAAGATGTAAGAAGACCTGTACTCTCAACATTTTCAGTGACCTCTGTCAAAATCATGCGCTTATCTCACAGCAGGATCAAATAAACAGCTTATCAAAATTAGAAATGAAGAAGCTATTAAGACCGTCTAGCCAGTTTCAACTTATTTCACTGGATCTAACAAGAATATACACACTACCGTACCTCCAGCTCGCTTCCACACCGCCCTTAGATGCTGATGAAAACACATATATTGACTGGGATAAGATTAATTTATTTTTTCTAAAGAGTCAATGTACAGGAAGAGTCTTCATCAACTTGTAAATTGAGGTGTCGGACAAGTTTGGAACGGGGGGGGGGGGGGACAGCCTTCAAGCGTAACCAAAGGCTAAACAAAGGTCCTCGAAAGGCGAGGGATTCAATGTTGACTGCCGAAGGTGACTATGTATCGTGCAGAGAGGAAAAAACGTCTAAGAAATACTAGGTGAACCCGGAAAATGAAATAGGACGCTGTTAAATCTACAGACGTTGATCAGGTAAGTTAGGAGCTCTAGCAAACCGAAATGATTACTTTAAAAAAACCGGACAAGTTTACAAACAGCTTGAACATGATTCCCAAGAAAATTTCTATGAAACTTTTAAGCGGTTTTCAATTGTTCCATTGGATCAATAGAGTACACCAGTACCGTAGCTGTTGGTAGGTTTCAAGCACACTTTAACGTATGATGCACATACATATATCGAACTGGGATAAGATATTTGATAAAGAGTAAAATTCGTGACTCGTCCATCACTTGACACAATGTAGGGTGTTTGACAAGTTTGGAACGAGGCGATCCAGGCAGTTTGGAAAAGGCGGGTTTAAGAGGACCGAAAGGAGATGGATTCAAGCTGACGACCGGAATGTGGTTGACTACGACATTAACGGGAAGCGGCTTCTAAGACATGTAAAAAGTCCAGGAAGATGATCTCGACGCCGTAAATCTACCAAAACGGCTCTGACCAGTAAAAAAAAAAAAATCGGTTTGATAAATCGGGAAAGATGGAATTGGACTGTCGGGAAACAGAGATATGAGCAATATAAGTTAAAGCTACAAGGCCATATGACAGCTTCTACCACCCACTTCGCTCAACTTGCCGAACACATTACCGTACAAAAAGATTTTTAAAGGGATATAAATCCTTACAAGTTTTTCAATCGCTTTAGATAACATTCAAATTGGGGGAGCCTAAACAAAACGATGTGACGTCGTTAAACACTCGGTTACTTTCAAAAAATAACACAATAAAAAAAAAAGCAGGATGGTTGGGAGCTTGGAAACAAAAGGCTAAAGATAGTGGCCGATCCTGTCGAGCTTCGTGACGCTTGTGACGCTCAACTATTTCAACGCAAACACTAGATTACAAAAGAAGCAAGACGGTTGGGAGATTTGCAAACAAAAAGTTAGGGTTAGTTAGTTGCAAGACCCTACCTGCGAAATGCAAGATTGCTGTGGACAAATGAACTATCTCGTTCGTGTTGTCATTTAAGTGAAGTGTTTTACAGTTTTCCTATATACGTCCTTCCGCTCCTCCTGGTGATTAGTGTTAGATCGGGTCCGCTAAAGGACCAGTGGATTTTTTTTTTTTGTTCAAACGTTGTTGATTCCGTTTTTACTTAAACTCCAAAACGAAAATTAATGAGATCGGAAAAGAGACCTAATTATATAAACTGTGATTGCAAGGCATACACTGCAAGTCTGGTTTTTAGGCCATCGGCGCGGATAAAATGAGCAAAGCGCAAGGGGGTCGTCCGTCAGACGAAAGCGAAAACCATCGGAGGAGCAGGAGGTTGTTTATCTCTAGTTGATTATTAAGCCAAGGGCGATCGATTGACCTTCTACCATATTGGACAAGGCACACATCCCCCAGCTATTCCTACTTGCTGCGGACCTGGCACATTTTTGAAAAAAAGAATCGCTAGGGGGTGGAGAAGGGGGTGAATTTATTGGATGATGGTCTGGCCGGTATTTCATCGATATAGTCTTTACGATAAATACAGTGACTCAGGAGCATACGCAATCAAGCGAGACAAAGAAGTTTGGCAAAGCGGGGGCTTGGGTATTAGAGTAAAATCGTCAGGACGAGCACGCGGACTTTAGGTGAAAAGTAGCAGCTGGCTTTAGCTGTAAACTGGTGCGATGAAAGCTAAAACAGGCTTTCGGTGGTGGAAAAAGACGAAGGAAAGTTGTTAAGAAGAGCGGAGAAAGACGAAAGGTAGGTGCCTTTACCTAAAACCTGTTATCCAAAGAGGGGGGGCTTGGTGTTAGAAAAAAAGAAAGGAGGAGTTGTTGTAAAAAAAAAATCTCGTATCCCGATAAGACCGTTGAAACAAATTCCTCGAGTTGATCCCACTACGAGCTAAACAACTAAGCATTCCCAATTTTTAGAGGGGTGTTTATGCGTTGACACGTTACCTCAAAACAGGGCCTAGAATTAATACGAGTCTCCGCTATAGTTGTTAATCTGGACTTCAAGTTACGGTGACGGTACTTCATTGGGTTTGCTACAGAAAAACGCTCGGCATAACGTGAGCTATTTTGACAGTTTCAGGAAATCCTTTCGCCCTCCTTGGGGAACTTCACTATTACTATTTTCGGACCCACCGCTGATATACCAGTATAATTATCCAAAGGTCGTCAGGGGATTGATTCAGTTTGTATGGTGGACATCTGTGCTTAGAGTTTCTTCTCAGCGGAAAGTAATGTTTTTGCCTGAGCGGGAAAAGGTTTCAAGAATAACTTGATGTGACGATATTTCCTCCATACGACACCAGTGATGGCGATTACGTAATTGGTATTGATAGATCTGAGCACATTCAATTTCCATTCCCAATGATTGAAAAAGAATGGTAAACGATAAATTTTTATTACGGAAAGCCATGATGAAGTGATAATGTTTTGAGGAAGGTTCTTACGAAGTAGAAGATATTCGCGGAATTATATACAGGGGAGACTACCGGAGGGGATCACAGGTCCCGCTTGAATGCAAATAACATATACTCTTAAGACCTCGGAGATTAAAAGCAACGTGCCCAGATTTGATTTCAGCAAGAAAAAGAAGGCCACAATTGCACTCGATAATTGGGCTTCAGCAAAAAGGTGCTGCAAGCTAATATAAAGGTTTTTACACACTTCAGAGACCTGCCTGTGATTATTCTTCTCAAGGTGAACCAGCAATTAAGAGTTGGAGTGCAACTGTTGTTCGCGGCTCGAGTTTTTGATAACGGGTGTTAGAGAGTCACGTTATTCAACGAGTATCTTTCCACAAGCGTAGATGGCCGGGGTGATGGAAAATAGTCGAGACACCTGGTACAGTGATTTTCTATTTACCACTCAACGTTTCAGAAGGTGCACTACCATAAATGTCGAGCTTAAAGATCAATAGGACAACAATCCTGTGAAGTCTCAGAGGGTGATAAACGTTATCTTTGAGGGTGCATGTAAAGAAAGTGGGGGTGCTTCATGGGTCTAGTATTTAAGGGAGGGTGGGTCTGATCATAATTAAGGTCATTAGATCCGCCGCGCCTGTATAGTAGGTAACTTCTGCTAACGCAAATGTTATTGCGCTCATCTTGGCTTATTAAAAAGTTAACAACCGGCGCAATTCGTGGAAATGCTCGATAAATAGAGAGTCCCGCTTGAGTACAATGAAATCATTACCGGACTGGAATATCACACACATTTAAACCCGTATGCTTCAACCACGTTTTAATAATAGACGATGAAAATACGGATACCAATCAGTTATCCAGGACTTAATAACAGCTCCTTTCGAAAGTAGCACTACACGTTATGGGTACAGTAAGCGGTAAGAAAGTCCAGACGGTTACAACCAGATGCCCTAAAGTGTCTTTGGTTAACAATTGCTATCGCTTTTTCTCTTTTGGATGATATCCCGATACGAGATTGGCGGTGTGGAAAATTGATCGGCACAAAGAATTTAGGTGTATAAGCCAGTTTGCCTTAAAAAATATATTATCAGCCTCGTGAGGAGAAGACCGAAAAGAATTCTGGAAAAATGCATGCTGGTATCGGCCCACGGTGGAACAGAGAGAAATGGACAAATTCCTCGTTTTCTGTACCTTTAAGATTGTTGTTGGGATTTCGCAGAGGAACATTACAAGCGAATAATTGTGAATGTAAAACAAGAGCGTTGATGACTTGCTGCGGTCGGCGACAGATGCCAAACGCTATTATTAGCGAGGATGCAGTGACTCACGCGTTTGAAGATTCACCAATCTTGTACTGGGCGGGTGCCTCACATCTCTGTATCCGACTTGTTTCGTGCTATAAATCCGTACATCTAGTTGTAAAAAGATACTCCAATACCATATACCGTTTTAAGATCGTTGGGAGTTGCATGAATACCCTGTACTGCCGCAAACTGAACGTCAATCCATGGGATATAAAAAACCGTCTTCTCAATTGGAGAAACCACGATACGTGATTGTAGCCTTTCCAGACATGAAAGGAAAAAAACTAAACTTAAATGAAAATGACATGTCAATGTTTTGACAGTTGTAAGTTATCGAAACATCCGTCTATATTTAAATACACAATATTTCCCTTATGAACAAACATTCACCGGAAGACGCAGCTATATTCTACGAAATGTTTTGTTAAGATTTCCAAAAACATCCTAAATTATGGGCGATTTAGGTGGTCGTCGGTGGCCTGACGTCAGTCTGGACACGTTTATAAAATAAACAACACCTCTGTATGTGATTGATTGTATCACGGCCAAAATGATTTTCGGGTCAAGTTCTGGACCTTGTCGATGTGCGGATAGGAATTTGAGGGGCTACGGAAGCGTTCGAGGCCCAACACCACAGGCCTACTGTCTACTGCTTCATTGACTACGTATTTCGTTGTGACACAATGCTCAAGGGCACGGTAAAGAAGATGATGTAACGTGAATAAAACACGATTTCAAATGACAGAATCTGTTTTCAGTTTCAAATTGGGACGCCACGATGGAAGGTTCACGGAAGATAAATATCGTCCTTGATTTGGTCGGTGTGAAATCCGTAGACCTAATCCAGAATCAACCAGTTTAAACAACAATGAAACGAACAAGTGACGGCTAACATGCATTATTGCGAATGTGCCATATACCACACCGGATTGTCAAGTACTGTACCTAGAGACAACTTGTGTCTGTGTAATGATTGACAGGCGGAAAGATGAAATATTCAGACTGATTAAATGAAAATTTACGATAACAACTGTGCAAAACGACGACGAAGTCCATAGAAGATGATTAGTGACTATTACGGTATCGCGTCTATGGAAGAGGGAGAGGGGGAGACAGGAGGAAGATATGTAATATGTATAAGTCAGTGACTAATACGTCATGGGTACTTAAAGGGTTTGCTATCAAAGTGTACAGAGTCCATTTCGATGATCATGGAGCTCGAACAGAGTAGAAGTACAATAACAGGCTACTGTCGCTGCTGCTTGTGTTGAAGGAGGAGAGAGGAGAAGCAGCTGGTGAGTCAAGCGATGGAAATAGACAAGATTTATAATCAATCCGTAAAAAGCTCAAAACGAAATCTTCCCGAATCTAGTTACCGGAGTGTTTCTAAAGTTCTAAAGAGTAAGAGATAAGTTAGGGTAGTAAGTTATCCTTCATCTTGTGAAGTCTAGAAGGTAAAGTGCAAGTCTCTTTTACTTTTTGAATCCTGATTGTTCCAAATACTTGATTGTGTAGGATTGTTTTGTTGATCACGACAATGGTGTCGGTATCTTGATGAAGGGTAAAAGGGGAACGTTTGCGTTTTGGAAACCGGGAAATGTTTCAACATTTTATTAGGGTGCGCGAACCAAATCACTGGTCTCTTGGAATCGACAGGCGTTGCATAGATTCAGGAGTTCTAAATCAGCGAAAGTGGAGAAAATACTGGTAGTACGCATGGGTGTTTGGTCAGCAGTCACGTTGTACTGTTACGACGGAAAGAATAACATTAAACTCTGTCCGTAGACGAGTGGACACAGTTTCACCAACCTGTCTGCCCTTGACATAACACGTCCAAATCAACGAGCTGTTTTTGAAACTGGAGGGGATCTATTGAGATCTTACGTCAGTGATGTGTTAGCTCCTATGACTAGTAACGGAAAGTCCGGACGAGGGTTACGTTTTTATACCGCCTGAGGCTTTATTACCACGCGTTCACCACTTTTGACGACCGTGAGATCTTTTTGATGACGTCCAGTGCTTACAAACGGTTGGCCAAATCCCACAGAGGTAATGAATGCGGGCAGTAGTTGAATTTCAAGCTTTTTTCAAGGTTAATAAAATAGCATGTTATATAATAGAAAGAATTTGCAATTGTGTGCCTAATTCATTAGCAGATGTCAAATTGTTTTCAAACACTCCATCTTTGCCTTGCCCCGCGGGAGAAATTAAACAAAGGAAAAATGCGAAAGAAGACAGCTCTGTGTGGGTTAGAAAAAGAACTACCACAAGATCTTGTGGGAAGAAGGTGATTTCCCTTACTGCGTCGTGTTCATTTCGCAATTTGTTGCAAGCTCCTTTTTACTATACATTTATACACGGCGGGAACCGAGAGAAGGTGAAATTTTTAAGACAATTTCACAATAACGTGTTACGAGCTAGATAAACTTGACATGTGACTCGGAAAAATAGTACGTATGGTTGCAGTCGTAAAGGTAACGCATCGATTGTTCCCTGCTCCTTACCGCCAACATAATGACCGTGATGAAAGTATGTACGGTGTGCAATGCACGCTTGCTAAATGTAGTTTTGAAATCCTGATTAAAAACAGGTTCACCAGTCCACATTAGTTAGTCATTCTGTTAACGGTCACTGGTTGAGATTTACATCGTGCTCAGCATGGGGAGTACAGGGCTGCCTGCTTAGCTGTCTACGCCGCGGATGTTTTGGGACCTAATTTCTCGAGAGCCAAAAGCTCCTGTCGGTCGTGCTCAACTGATGCCTTACCCATTTTGAAAATTTAGTCGCTTTTCTAAATTGGAGGCTTTTATCGGCAAAAACTATACTTTTTTTCCTTTGACATGTTGAGAATATTTCAGCATAAAGTAATTTGAACCAATCGGTTTTAGAGAATGCTCGCCTTCGCGGAATTCTTTTTGCGTGAAAATGGGTACCGAACTTTGACCACCTACTTGTTGGATAGTAATAAGTTCGTGCACCAGTGTTCCTTTCAGAACAGTTTTATAACACGATTTTGCTGAACAGTTGGACTGGGAATTTACATACTATTGCTATATCCAACAACTTAGTGGAAAGTTTCTTCAGGAACCGATAGTAATTATTATGGTGATGAAAGCGTGATAGTATGTTTCCCGGTTAGGAAACTACCACCAGCTAAGAAGAATTAGACCACATTGAAAGGCCTTTCACACGAGTAAAGTGGTCTATAACCGAATTCTTTGTAGAGTGTTTGATGAGTCACATTGAAAAGGCTTCAACCGGAGTAAAGAGTGGCTTCTGGGTTAACTTGCTGAGAATCTGAATCCGCTAATGGGGACATCCTAATGTAAGTTTACAAACGAGTCACATTGAAAGGCTTTCTCCAAGTAAAAGTGGCTTGTATGAAACTTGCTGAGATGATTGTTTCAGCCTTCACCTGGATGAGACAAGTCTATATGTGAAAAGGTCCTATTCACCAAGTAAAGTGACCTTGTCGCGTCCGCCTTAGACGGATTGTAGTATATTGTAGGTTAGTAAAAGAAAAACCCCTTCTCGTGAAGGAGGAGGGGTTCGGCATTAGAGATTGAGGACTCACAATACTCCTACCTTGAAACTAGCACTAGACACTTAATGGAGGTGAGAGATATGCTATCAGAGGACTAAAAAGCACAACACTAACATCTACGGGACCGAAGATGACTAAGCGACGACCTTACTACACCCTGAACACGTGGCAAGAGGAAAAGCCATTTGCGAGAGCAGAGGAGTTTGGCATTAAGTTGAAAACTTCAAAGTATCACGTGGGGCTAAAAAAAATTTGCAAGAATAATAAAAGTTTTTGCGAGTACTTGACAGTGAGACGGAAAGGTTTCGGCATTCTAAGTTGAGAAACTTAAACGAACTCGCAGAACGGTCTCGCCAAGGACACAAAAAAAAGTTTATTTTTTTCGGAGGTGGCAAATTTGTTATGGAGTGGCCATCACGAGAGGACAGAGTGGGCGATGGTTGGGGCCCACTCCACAAGACAAAGAGTAGGTGACACGGACGAGGTTCGGCATTGAGTTGAGAACTGTTGAAACGGTGTTTCAGTGTTTCTTTGTTATAGTAGAGATTAGGCCTCCTGGAGGAAACTCACTATAATAAAAAACGCGCCGAGACCCCTACGGCCTGGCTCAACACTGGCCTACCGTGGTGATGGAAACGTGGGGTCAAACCTGATTACACCGCATTCCAGTCTAAATATGACAGCGATTACCATATATGGGTGTTGCATGGCACAAAGCCTACAGGTGGTGACGGAGTCAAGTTGGCCCAATTTTGACACGCTGCATTCCAGTCTAAATGTGACACCTATTCCCATAACCATGGTATTGACAACCTTGGATACCTTCCCACCTTTCCCAATCAGGTATAAAATATCGCGAGAAAAATGCTGACAGTCACAAGGGTCAGAAATCTCTACGTATCGTGATCATCGTATACCGTTACAGGGTAGGTGACCATGTCTATTTTTTACTTTGTATTTTTAGCTAAGACAGAGGCTCTGTTGACGGATTAATTGTTATAGTTTGGAATTTGTTTACAGGAAATCCATCGGAATCTTTCGTCAAAACTGACATCCCTCGAAACAAAGCAGGGTGAAATTCAACAATCAAAACCAAAGATTTCAATTAAAGGAATTAACGCGGAAAATCAGGATTAACAAGATTCTTGAGGCGAGGAAGGTTCACAAACCGCCAAAATTTGACAGGATGGCTGTCATGCTGGTGATAGAACAGGGAATGTGATCGAAGACGGCTGTAACATTTGTTGCCTGCTAGGTTCAGGAGAGATGCCTTAACGAGGAAGATCTGCAAGAGAATGAACACAACGTCAATGTGGGGAAAAGTTTAGGAGTTCGGTTGTAGCGGATCTAATGGAACTTATCAGCGGACGTAAGGAATATGGAAGTAATTAACTTTGCAGTGTGGTTTTGTTACAACAGCTGTAAGTGAGTTTAAAAATAAAACAGTACGAAGTCAAACAAAGTATGTTTTTTATTTTTGCAACTACTCTCTTCACCCCAGCCGCTGTGCTTAGTATATGAGCGCGCTCAGTCGCTCAATCGCTCAGCGTCTGAGTTTTCCTCCAACATGTACTGTTTCAGTGTATATTGTTGTTGTATCTTTGCTATAACTGCCTGGAGTCATCGGATCAACCGCCGACCTCCCGTCCTCCTCCTATCCGTGTCAGCGGCAGCGAGGAAGCGACAACAGGTTGGTTTTTTATCGTTTGTATTGTTATCCGATTACTAAACTGAAGATTTTTTTAACTATAATATTATCTTTGTGGTTTTTACCATCAGTATACCCGATTCACCTGATTCTCCTGACGCCCAGCATGCTGAAGATAGAACATTTTTAAGAGGGCTTTAATAAGCAGAAGAACAGGTTAGTTAGGAACTCGCCACACATGTTATGGTTTTTGAGTGAAAGTAATTTTAACAATATTGTTCTTTTTCGCAATGTAATTTAGATTTGGTGAACTGTTTTATTACTATGGAACAACAAGGTTGGTTTTTTATCGATTGTATTCGTTATGCCGATTGCTAAACTAGAAGATCTTTACTATAAATATCATCTTATGTTGGGTTTTCAACCACCAGATACCCGATGTCACCACGAAGTTCTCCAGGAGCCCAGCACGATGAGGGACCCCCTTTATTTTGAGGCTTTATTAGAAGAAGAATGAAGAACAGGTTAGTAGACTCGCACACATGTTATTGTTTTGAATGAAAGGAATTTAAACTATATAGTATTTTTTTGGCAATAATCTTTAGATTTGTAACGTTTTATTACTATTTTTACAGCAGTCATATGACCCTTTGGGAATTCCCATCCACTCAGGCGGTGAGCTGCAGACCGCAGTAACTTCCTCCTCCTTCGAGTTCTTCAGATTCGGTTAGTGGAATTTTTTGTGTGTGTGTGTGTGTGTAGTTGGTGTGTGTGTGTGTGTGTGTCGTGTGTGTTGTGTTCAGTTGATCTAGTTTCCGTAATCTACAGAATTCACACACAATTTTACAGGCAGTTCCACGTTGCACCGGATAGACGGACCCCCTCAGGATGAAACCTATAGATTTGGAACCTAATCCATCTCTACCGAGATCCCCATACCACCAACACCCACCCGCTGGCGACGGTCCTTTGTTCCGTCATTGTAACCGAATGTCTTGAAGAAGATAGGCAGAGACGTCGTATCGCTAGATTTTTTTCAGGTTAGGGAAAATTAGTCTTTATTGGGGACGCTTTTGCGAATTTGGACCGATTGGTGTGCAATTGGGTCCATGGAAAGGACTTCTTTTTCTACAGGAGAACGTGAGACAGTGCAATGGGTTTATAAGGGTTTTTTCATCCTCACGCTCTCTTTCGCGGTGGTTACGGGTCCAGAAACGGATCTCTACGAATCTGACACGCTACGGGGGAACCGGTTTACTGCAATCAGAAGCATGGATTTGTTTGTTTCCCTTCATGCAGAGCGGATGTGAGGATGTACTGCGTTTCATTTCCTGAGTAAAACACTACTCGTGGAAGCTACCGAAAAGGGTCCAAACGGAGTTGCAGAGGATCAGATTGCAAAAGGGACTGAAAAGGGAACAGGAGTCTGCTTAGACTGGTCGTTTGCGTGGGTTGTGCCAAACTGCACTTCCCACCGTAGTCCCTGAGAAACTTGCGGGCCACGTACTGGTGTCCATCGTGCAGTCTAACCGCCTCTTCAGGTGTCCGTGTATGCAGCGGGTTCCAATTGTCGGTATCCTGGAATCTCTTCTTCCTGTAGGATGGGACCGATTCTTCCCACTAAATAAGGAGGGGGGTATTACATGGGGGGGGGAGGGGAGCAGTACACGACGGTGACAAACCAGTAATCCTCTTGGACTGACCATGCGTACTATGTAATACCTTAACCTGGGGTGCGTTTTCTTTTAAACGTCTGGGACAGTCCACAAGCCCCTGTCCCATGTTGGGATAACGGTCCGTGGGTAAACTCCTGTGTTAGAGAAATATGTGTTTTCTTAAAGAGAGAGAAAACCATTTACGGTCGCACTGAGTTCAGCCATCGCTCTACCTAGGGAAGGGAGGTGTGGGAGTGAGTCGTATGGCGCGCCGCGGCCGCACGCCCACCACCACATGGTTCCACCATCCGCCATCGCTCTTTATTCTAACGTAGGGAAAGGGAGTTGTGGGAGTGAGTCGTATGCCACCCACCACATGTCCACCATCCCGCCATCGCTCTGGGAGTGTGGGAGGAAGTTCAGGGAGGGGGCTTGCTGCTCTCCCATTAGGTTCGCTCCGTCACGGGGAGCTCTCGGCCAATACAGAGGCCTTGGGCTATAGTGGCGGTACTCTTCTACTGGTAATAACTTCAACTTTAAAAAAATTTAGCCTTCCAGTGTAAAAATGAAACAACCGGGACAAACGGTCAGTGTATAGACGTCTCTAAGGTAAGCTGATTAGACATATGACAGGTTGTCCATTTCAATGGTGATATTTAGTTGCTTTTTCTTGCAAATTCAACCTCTGAGCTATGCACAGAACGAGTGTTTTTCCCTCTTGGCATTGAACTCTTAGCCGAGAGTT
>NW_025780943.1:0-47867 GCF_021130785.1 Homalodisca vitripennis | reverse complement strand
AGATAATACTTAAACTTACTTTTAAACCAAAAGATACCATATAAAGAACTAATAACAATGGAAAAATAATTGAATTTAAATAACTTCATTAGTGGTAATTTCTCTATGATAATACATTTAGTATTTTATGATTAAATTTTATGAGTTTGAATGAATGATAAGTTTGTGATATATTACAGAACACCAAAAAATAAATAAACCACCATGTGAAAAGAATTCATTTATAATACTAAATTCTTAATAATGAATAGATACGGCAATTGAAAACCACAAAAATATACATAATGTTGATGCAATAGAAAGTCCTTCATTTGGAAAACACTGTTTTTATTCAACATTTGAAAATCAAACTAGTTTATAGGAAAATTAAATCAAAGAAACTAAAAATGTTTATCTCACTTAAATTTACACTAGTCAAGAGTGTCAAACACGGTATTTTACTAGTTGATTACCAAAGCACTGATGTTTCACAGTTAAAGAATGTTTTTCTTTTTGTCTTCAATTGTATTATTTAATGTATAAGAGTTATTGCTGTGCACATTATTTTGTAAGTGCATATAAAAGAAATTTCTCCATTACATGAACTTTTTATTGTGCTCAAGAAATCTCTACTTACAGGATTATTTCTACTTAATATTGAACCCATAAATGTAGGCCAAAGTCATTACGTTGCCTGTTGTGTCACGTATTTTTCTTTACGTGTAAAAACGACATTTCATACATCTATCAGTTAAATATTATTACTTTCCTGCTACTAACATGTTGTAGGTATCAATAAATTAGTGTAATATTTAGTTCATAATTTCCTTTTAATCAGAAAACGTGTGAAAAATATCATTTGTTATGCTTTACAGATACTAAAGATGATTTATTTTTGCTCTCTATTATTAATTCAAAGTTACTTTAAAAAAATTAATAATGTGCTCTACACTAAGACAAGAAGTTAGTTTTTGAAACTGAATTTTGTGCAGAATTGGAATTTAAGATTTGTAATTTCTATGTTTTACACTTCTATAAATTTCTATACAAGTAATTGCATTAAAGTTATCATAAAACTAACAAACAAATGTTCTCTAATTAATTATATTGTTGTCATCTTTTTTCAGCTTTTTATTTGAAAAATATTCAGGTCCTACAATAAGGTAGTTAGTTCATAATGGAATTTTTACATACAATTACAAAATATTTTTATTTATCGAAGAGAACGATTTTTACAAACAACAGAAATGTTTATTATATTGTTACTGTAATCTATGTTGTTTATAAGAAAAATGCATAAATAAGACTTATATAATTTGAAAAATTGTTATATTGTTGGTAATAAATAAGCTTGTTGAATGCTGAAAATATGGTAACTACACTGAGGTGCAAAAAAAGTGGGACGCACTGTTTTTCTAAAATGCCTTTAAGCTTAAATCAATTTGTTGGGCATGAATTGTGTTTACGTAAATAAATATAGTGTTTGAGTTCCAGTTCTAAGTGAAAACCGCTAATTGCTCTATAAAAATTTGTCAAACCTGTTCATTAGTCTCATTCTGCATGTCTGTTATTGTAATAATGTACTTGTCTATTCTTATCAAGCCAAATCTTGACCTTTGTACATCACTGTTGGCCACCATATCCTCATTCCTGTTTCTGGTTGTAACTAATACAGTTGTAGTTGTTAAGTTGCAGTTCATTTTTTTACTTTTAAAATGCCTCTTTCATCAGTGAATGCGGCTAGAGTGGTGGCATTAGTTGAAAATGGCAATAGCGTGTGTCAGGTGGCTGAGATAACAGGATTTTCACGTTCAAGTATAATAGAGCTGTTATTCGATTCAGGTTAACTGGTAGTTATGGTAGAAGGCCCGGATCCGGTCGTAGCCGAGCAACTAGTGCTAGGGATGATCGATTTATTGTTTCATTGAGCCTACGAAATCGGTTTTTCAACTTCTGTTGAACTGGCAAATGAACTTCGGAGGGTTCCACGTAGCCCAGATCTAAATCCAATAGAAAATATCTGGGACCAGATTGGGAGAGCAATTAGAAGTCAACGTGGCGAGCTGTTAACTTTGGATCAACTTCGACAGGCTGTACAGGCAGAATGGAACAATATTGGTCTACAGAACGTGATTGACAGCATGCCTAGGCAGCTGGAAGCTGTCATCAGATCTCGGGGAGGAAATACGAGGTACTGAACTTTCTCAAATGGAAAACATAAAACCCACCAAGTGTTTTAAAAGACCTCCTTGAAAAGAACACTATTACTCAATTGTGTGGATTTTTGTTGGGTATGAAAACATTATTTTTCTTTTTTTTTAAATTAAAACATAATACAGTTTAAGTAACTGATTTGATTTTTTGTGTTTTAGGTTATTTCTTGAGAGTAATATTGTGTTCAAGTTGGTTTAAACTAAGAAAATAAAAAAGATATCAAACAAAAATAGAGTGTCCCACTTTTTTTTGCACCTCAGTGTATTTTGAACTGGTAAGATGGGATGGTACACACTTAAAGGCAAGGTCAAGTGCCCGATGTAGGAGGCCGGCACGGTGGTACAGCAACACGGCACGGTCTGGCGCAGTGCCGGCTAAATGCCGGGCAGCCTCCAACTGGTCCTGGGGTCCAGCCGACAGCGCTAGTGACCATAGTTTGCTCCTCCAGACTTTGCTCCTGCGACAGATCACAATTTTCTGTTAAACTACAACACGTCATCAGTTTAGTGCTATCACTGTCCAACTACTTTGGGTACTTTAACCTGTCTCATTGATCCATTCAAGGTTATGGGCAGGGGGGAGGTTGATTGGGGGTAAAAGGTACCCAAGATCATAATAAAAATATGATGGGTTGAGAGAAATTGATTAAAATGTTTATAATACTAAAATGAAAGTAGTCTATAATGGGTTGAAAAGTTTTTGTTAAGTGTTATATAAGTAGAGATCTAAACCCCAAACAACTCTAAGAGATATTTCAAAGGGATCAGTCCGAGGATTTATCCTCTTTATTATTTTTACTAGTGACTTTTGTGTAAACATTA
Organism: Homalodisca vitripennis; assembly: GCF_021130785.1. NCBI lineage: Eukaryota > Metazoa > Arthropoda > Insecta > Hemiptera > Cicadellidae > Homalodisca > Homalodisca vitripennis. The sequence goes on along the minus strand of NW_025780943.1, from coordinate 44,853 downwards.
TTATTGTAAATATTAAAAACAGACATGAAATTATTGTAAATTAATGTTATACATTTCTCAAAGATATTGTAATAAAGTGTTTCTGATTTCTGACTTCCCTGAATATCTGCAAGAATGTTCTACTAATGTATTCTGATGATGATACGAGCACTCATTTTACAGAGTCACAAATGAGTATTACTCTATACTTTTACAAGTAATAATGTATGTAATTGTCAAAAACATACAAGAAGCAGTGATTTACATGACTACAACAATCTTTAAGCTTAAATTTTAGTTTAACAATGCATAGACTAGCGTCCCCTTAATAAACTTTATATTTCTACCCTTCCATTAGGCTGCCGAGCTCATCTCAGAAGAATGTTTTTATTGTCAGTGATGTATATTGATTATTTAATACCCACTATTTACACTAATATCTTTAACCATTATCTGAAATATCCTCACGTGACCATATTTTATCATTCTAAACTGAATTTCATTTCATGGAATTTGTAAAATGTAAAAAAAATAATTTAATATTCAGGATATTATAAAAAAACACACATTTTTCTGTGTATTTATTTTTTAACATTTAGTATTTAACATATGTTTAGTTATGTATGTGTACTAAAATTATAAGAAATAATTTTATTTCAACAATATTATTTTATGTTTTTGACAATTTCATGTATTCTCCAAAAATAGAGCATTGTGTAATCAACTAAAGATCTTCAAATTGAAATCCTTTTAAGTGACACCTAATTTTAAAGAACTTTGAAAAATTCAAAAAATCGTAACAATCAATGATTATTATTTCTTCTATAAAATGGCAACAACCAGAATTTTAAATGTAGAATTTATGCCACTTGTGTAGTGTAATTTCATAAAAATTTATATTTAGGTAGTTTTACAAACCTGGTTAACTATGTGGTTAATTTTCAGAAATAATAATAACGGATACTAAAGCGCAATCAGTACAATCAGTAAAATCATAAACTTGATTTTAGTGGTGTGCAATCTACTTGTTCAAGAACATGTTGATAGTAATGTGATGAGTGCTTACCTTACATATTCGGATGGCATTGGCATAAGCTGTGGCCCGAGTAAAGAAGTGGATGGCCTCCGGGATGCGGCCCATGTTCTCATATTGTCTGGCAAGATGGTAGCAAGCGGCTCGGTCCCCTGAACTGTATCCAAACACAAAAACCACAACAATATTTCAAATTCATGAGAGTAGGCCTAGTGCCTTCCTTATTAAGAATATTTGTTATTCATAGTCGATCCTCTGCAGGATCACTCTTTTTTTCATTGTACTGGTTAATATTTCTTTGAAGCTTACAATCAAGCTGCGGTAAAGACCAACCTTAGAAAACATCTTTTCAGATGAGCTTCGGCACTTCTGACATCACGCTTTTAATCATCTGTAAAACAATCTGTGATAAGGTCACTTAATGAAAACTGACATTCCTCTCTTGTTTTTGTAAGTTATGCATATTACACAGAGTGATTCTAAAATAATGTGCCAAACATCAAGAATTAGTTAAACACATTAAAATATTGAAAAACCTCTATGTCCTAAAATGGGAAAATGTGATGTTTCCCCTAAGTCAATTACATACCAACAAGCAAACTTATATAAGTTAATTATGTCCTAATATAGCTACAAAACTTTAGGACCTGGTTAAACACACTCAAATAAAGAAACTATGTAACATTTCACTGGTAAGTGAATCTTTATTTGAATGTTCATACACTTTTAAGTATTACAGAAAACAAAATTAGCTAAAAAGACGTATGAAGAGGAAACTAAGAAACTTAGGACAAAAATTTTATAGGAGTTTATTTAAATATTTTAATGTTTTCAACTATTTCCTGAAGTTTTCCACCTCATTTTAGAATCATTCTGTATATATTCCTCATCCTCAAGGAGATTAAATGGCTATGTAAATTGTCCCCATTCATCAGAATGTCAAAAATATTTTATTCACAAAAAGAGTATGCATATGCTCATGATATGCCAATATTAATATCTCATAATAACATTTATGGGGAAGAAAAAGCGCATTGATTTCAATAATATGTGAAGGTGGTGTGATGATAGTAGTTTGATTGTCAATGGTAGCAAATCAAAGGTTATGCATGTACATTCACCAGCATATAAATGCAAATTGCTATAAATAAAACACCATAATACTGACTGCTTACATTCCAAAAAGTACCTTTTGAACCAGTGTACTTGTCAAGCTATACAAAGAGTAATTTTAAAAAAATATTTAGGGGTTCAGATAAATCATACTTTAAAATGAACAAACACATAGATCACATCTGTAATACGGTAAGAATATCATGTTTTAATAGATAGATGTAAGCAAACAAGTTTGGCATGTTACCTAGAAAAAAATTTGCTAAGTTACAGAAAATATTACTGTGTACAAATCTAATAGTATATATAGGTAGTTGTACTGAAGTTTGAAGTAATTTAAAAAGATAACCGTAAAGGTGCAGATAGATTTGTGAATGTGTTGTGTTTACTATATTGGATACCTGTTAGCAATATCTGCTGCCCGGTCGTAATCCTCAAGGAAACACATGACTCGCACCATAGACAAATTGTCACCAGCATCTGTGTAGTGTCTCATGGCTGACTCCATGTCTCCGGTGCTCTCCATGTACTGAGCCCACCATCGTATCAGAGCTCTAGAGTCACAGACCACCACATAGTTATACATAATTATTGACTGGATAAATAAAGTATAGACGAGTCTAAAATATAATGAATCTCAATGGGTCAAGAAAAGATTTGTTATTATTCAGTGTATTATTCAGTGTTATTATTATATCAGTGTATAGTCTAATTACCAAGGACAAGTACAGTGGAAAACCAACAAAACAAGAATATGATGCTGCCTTTCTAAAACTTCAAGAAGACTTCATCTCGAAAGATCTCAAAACACTGGTGTGTTCTGCAGTCGGATGTGTTAGAGACTTGATCCAGGTATCTCATTTCGCCAAGAACATTGTTGAGTTTCAGCAGGTTACCGGAGCAACAGTCTGCATAGTCTCGTATGAACAACCAACAGCACAGAGGCAACTGTGGAGAGGCCTCACACACAACGAGTTTGTCAGAACCCTGAGGAAGCAATTAGCTGAGCACCAGGCGCAAAAACAGCAGCTAGATATCTCTCCTTCATCGCAGTCTCCACTCTCCGGTGAAGTTGTTGTGCTCAGTGATATAGGGCTCAGTGTAGATACATTTGCATCTTGTTTGTCCCTCACTGACACACCTACACTCTCACAGAATATTTCTCTCGCTGACTCTCCTACATCTTCACAAAACACCTTTCTCACTAAGACACCTACAAAGTTACAAAATGTCTCTCCCACTAATACATCTTCAAAAATGTAACTGGTAATAGTGTAGATTTAAACTAGAACTTCTTGACAACGACACAGTCTCGGCAAACTTAGACCAGCCTTTAATTCCAAATGTAATTAGCAGAAATTTTCCCAAAGAAGACATGCAAAATCAACTTCATAAGGCTAACTTAGTATGCTCCAAAGCTAGTAATAATATGCATGCTAGAAACTATAATTTAATAATGCACTACAACATCCGAGGTATAAGCCAAGACAAAATTTCAGAACTAAATATATTTTTATCAGAATCAAAAATAAAGATAATCTCACTGAACGAACATTGGCTTGACAATGAGTGTATAAATATATTAAATTCATTAAATAATTATATTTTAGGTGATTATTATGTAAGACAAAATAATCAAAGAGGAGGTTCTTGTCTTTTAATAGAAAAACACTATCCCTATATACCAATTAAACTTTTTATTGATTTATATGAAGATTTTATTTTTGAATGTTCGTGCATTGAGCTTCTTGATCATAGCGTAGTCATTGTTTCTATCTACACTATACCAGACTATAATGCCAGAAAAATATTTTTTGCCAAACTTGAGAAAATGTTCTTAATAATTGAAAAAGTATTAAAGAATAAATCGATCTTAATAGTAGGTGACTTTAATGTAAATATAATAGTAGAAAATGATATAAACAGCAAATTCTTAGAAATAATTGAATGTAATGGTTTTCAGTGTATGTTTGGTGATCCAACTAGAGTGTCAGTAAATACTTCAACTTGTATAGATAACATATTAACTAGAAAAGGATATGATGTTATAGCCAAAATGAATATTGACCTAGGTCTTTCTGACCATAATGCGATTTTTTTAAATATCCCACAAAATACAATAGAAAAAGCAAGGCTTTAAAGAAATACTGGTAAGGAAAAGGATATTCTCTAGTAAACAAATTAATATTTTTATGGAATCACTAAAAAATTGTGACGCTTTAACAGTAAGCCCAAATATAAATGCCGAGGAAAGCTACAATAACTTTCTAACTTGTTTTTTAAGACATTTTGAGTCTGCTTTTGTTCCAAAAACTGTTAAAGTTAAACAGAAAAGAAAAAAGTAGTTTTACATTGGATTACACAAGGAATAAAAATATCAGCAAAAAGAAAACGTGAACTTCACTGGAAATCAAAATTCAGTAGAAGTATACAATTTCTAAGTTATGTTAAATCCTACAAAAAGATTTAAAAAAAAGTAGTTATTGAGGCAAAGAAAAGGGCAAACTCCTCGTTTATACAGAACTCAGAAAATAAATGCAAGGCTGCCTGGCATGTTGTGAATAAAGTACTCGGTAAAGATAATAAAAACAGAGAAGATAAAATTACTTTAATAGATTCAAATAACACGGAAATAAGTAATCCAGCTCAAATTGTTGAACTTTTTAATGATTATTTTTCTAACATTGTACCAAAAATTAGTGTTCCAAAGGCTACTGTAAAAGGAATTCATAATTCATTAAGAAATTTTTGTACTGAAGAGAGGGTTGCATTGCACAATCTTGAACCTTGTACAGTTGATGAGATTAGGAGATGTGTTTTAGGTCTTAAAAATAAAATTTCTGTAGGGTGGGATGGGATACCAATAAGACTAATTAAAATCTCTGTTGATATCATTTCAGAACCATTGACACAAATAATCAACAAATGTTTTAAATGAAGGGATTTTTCCTGATAGATTAAAGTATTCTCAAGTTACTCCAGTTTTTAAAAAGGGCTCGAAGTTAGATTTAAATAATTATCGACCTATTTCAGTTCTAAGCAATTTCTCAAAGATATTTGAAAAGATTATTCACTCTAGATTAGTTGATTACTTTGAAAAAAAAAAAACAAACTCTTTTACGATAAACAATTCGGGTTCAGAAAAAACATGAATACTCAATCAGCTTTGACAGAATTTACAAACAGCATATTACATGGTCTGGACGGGTCACGGAATACAGCCGGTATTTTCTGTGATCTGTCTAAGGCGTTTGATTGTGTAGATCATTCGGTCTTACTGTTAAAGCTACATGACTATGGCATTGGTGGAAATTGTTTGTCCCTTCTAAAGTCTTACCTAACAAAAAGGAAACAAAGAACAGTTATTCAAGAGAACTACAATAAAGTGTATTCAAATTGGAAAAGTAATAGTGTGGGAGTGCCACAAGGTTCTATCTTGGGTCCTCTTTTCTTTTTAATTTTTATAAACGATCTTCCTAGATCTATTACCAAAGATTTAATATTATTTGCTGATGACACAACAGCTATTATCAAAAGCTCTACTAGTGAAGAACTAATAATCACTCTTTCAGAAGTGATGGATGATTTGGATTCTTGGTTTCATTCCAATGGTTTAAAACTTAATATAGATAAAACCCAAGTAATAAAATTTGGTATTAGAAATAATAAAAATGGCAATTTTAACTTCCCAAATTTAGTTGACTCACATAAATTCTTGGGAATTAAAATTGATAGTAATTTTAAATGGAAAGCTCATCTAAATGACCTTCTGTCAAAACTAAGATCCATTTCTTTTATATTTTTACACTTAAGAGAAAATGTTTCATTTGACGTTCTAAAATCTGTCTACCATGGTTATGTGGAATCAATTCTTAGTTATGGGATTGTGTTATGGGGTCTAGCTCCTGGCATTAAAGCAGTTTACAGATTACAAAAAAGAATTATCCGAATAATGACAAATTCTCATTTTCAAGCACCTTGCAAATCATTGTTTAGAAATAAAAAAATATTAACTTTAACCAGTTTGTACATATATGAGTTGTTGGTTTATATCCATTTAAGCAAAGACCAACTAATAGAAGATCTAAGATTTCAACATGTAATTATAACACTCGAAATAACGCTAATTTTAGAATACCCCTCCATCGCTCAACATTCTATGAAAAAAGCCCTTTGTATTCGGGGTTGATATTATACAATAACCTACCCTTAACATTTAAGTCAATGACCATAGGAAAATTTAAAAATGAATTAAAGACTGTTCTTATTGACAAAGCTATATATGAAATAGATGAACTACAGCTAAACCTCCTTAGTTAATTCTAAATAAAAATCAAGTGTTTGTTATTTTTCTGACTAAATTTTATTGTAATATAATAAAATTACTATAAGGCTTTAGTATGTATTGTATATTATGACAATGTACCAGTTCACTATTGTAAAAAAACATGTAAAGAACGTTTTGTACAAATAAATATCTATGTCTATGTCTATGTCTATTTTGAGAAATAAGGTTTCTAATACTGAGTTTAGATTTGAATAATATTCAACAAAAACGAATTCAAAAAATTGATCAAGAGTCTCTTTATAATGAATCTCCAGAGAATTACATCTGTTCCAAAGATGATTCTACCACACTTATCCTTATTGCAAAATTTAGATAGTCCACCATCACTCTCAGACCTATCTTACTCTTAATGCTTATGTCTCTCTTAATAAAAATGTACAGAGTAATGTCAAATTCCTTAACAATATTAAACTTTATTCTTTGGAATAACTCATAACACTTCACACTTAAATTCCACTGTCAGACTTACATTAGGTTCTATCCACCATTGCACGCTTGAGCAGTTAATACAAACACATAAACTCTCAATTGGGACAGAAAATAATGTGAACACTAATCAAGCTTAGGTTACTTAAATAGCTTAACATCAACTGCCTGGATAAATGTTACTGAAACATAACTTACAACTGACTGAAGGTAAATTGCTACTGACAGAAAGCAGCAGTATGTTCAACTCAAAACAGTCTTTTGCAACTTCCTCCAAGTAAGCCTATCATGTTGAACACAGAGTTACAATGATTCATAATAAACATTCATAGTGAATGCTTCTTATTTTTTATAAGTAGCTAAGTTATAAACCCATCCGGTAGTAGTGGATAAATTCCATTAGACAGATTAGTCTGTCTCAGTCATAAGAACAAAATTCCGTGTGACATTATTTTGTTTACCTTACTTCTTTAAATTGATGATTAAAGCCAGTAGTAAACTCGCACCTGCTTAACAAATTTATTTAATTCATTAATGTCTCGGCTTAAAGGTAATTAATTTAATTGTTTAAGGTAAGTTTTTGATAAGAACTTTCATGTTTATTAGTATTTGTGGAGTTAAATCTGTGCCTAGTTTTACACGTTCATGTTGACAACTAATTTCCAGACTTTTTAAATGCCGTCGAATTTATTAATAATGATAATAGAAAAAACCCATAATAATAAAAAAGTTAAATGTCCAAATGTATTGAGAAAAGTATGTAGGCTTCACAATTTTGCACAAACAAAATGATTTCAAAATGTTTATCAATGTTTCTCCATGTACACCAAGGGGTACCTAAAATATTCTTAAAAGAATTAAGCAAACGTGTGCCCTACGGGGTACATGATAGTCTGATGGAATTCTTCAAGCGTATGCTCATATTTAACAAACCACCAAGACAGGCAATCGATAAAAATACAATAAGGAAATAAATGCATAGTAACGTGTACCCCAACGTGCGCACAACGCGCTTTACAAAATCTCAGTACCCAATTGGGCACACAACGGCAGTTATGAAAGATTGTGTGAACTCGCTATATACCAAACCCCCGTTTCATGATTCAACTTCCCCATAGCTTTTTCAACCTTTAACTATAAAAAGATCATATGAGGGATCACATTCATTGTATAAATCATTTCATTTTCAAACATTTAGGCCACTTTAAAGGAGTACAAAACATGTTTTTAATTAAAATTTGGATTAAATATTTGTTCGGAAAAAAGTTAAAGCATTAGGCTCATAAAATATGAAGAACAAGAGAAAATATTCTGTCACTCACGGGTCACCAGAAGCGGTAATGTAACGTTCCAATGCTGTGTAGTCGTGCAGTAACATACAAGGCACTTGGTGACGATGAGTGTCAGCTCGTTTGTACATCTCAGCCGCACGTTCCAGGTCCCCTTGGCTCTCCAGGTGCTTGCCATACCTGTCCAGCATTTATTCTCTACATGTCACGTACTTTACAGTCACAGTTATATTATGTTTTCCGGATAATAATTATTACTATATAATATGAATATATATATGTGGTGAAGTAAAATTGTAGCGAAAAATTGACGAATAAATTAAGTCTAATAATAAATAATAATACACTACACAAGCAATACAGTTTAGCTTTACATACATTTATAATTTGAAAATAATTAATGCAATAATTGTAGTTATCACTATCAAAGATAAAATATCAATATTTACAGGAATTTAAAACTTGACACAGGCATAGAAAAAGTACACATATCTATAGTGGAAAAAAGTGATATTTTATGTAATTAACTTTTAGTCTCCGATACCAAATTTTAATTTATCTAAGAAAAAAGTAAAAATGCAGAATAAAATGAAGAACTGGAATTATATTAGTTTGATCGGTTAAAAAAGTCTAATCAAGCAAGTGACTAAAATATAAAAAGTAGTTGATGTAAAGTGTAGTTAGCAAAAGAGTTTACTATGAAAACCTAAAAGAAAATCACATTAAATTGATCTTGAAATTTGCATAAAAAGGAATGAGTTAAGTACCAATGGCAGGTGTGACGGACATGGATCCTGTCCTTCTCCTCTGCCAGCTTGACAGCGTCTCTCCACTTGCCCTGAGCCTGCAGCAGTCTGTTGAGTAGATCCCACCTCCCACACACAGCGTACAGCTTCTCTGCCTCCTCCTGTACAGCACATCTGTGATTCTCTTTTCGATAGTGGATTTGTATTAACTTATAAACAGAAATACCATCAATCCCTTAAGTACTGTAGGCAGATACCTATGCCTGCGGCCGAGAATCGTGTAAGTGATGACTCCTCGTGTTTTCCTGGTTAAAACAAAGATTGTATCATCGTGCTTGATGGATGAGGTCATTCTGAAATCTTTGTCTGTCTATTGGCTTTGCGCCAACTAGCCCTTTGTTATTGGGTAAGGATGGGGTAAGAGACAGTTCCATCACTCCCGCCATGTGCTGTGCGCTATCACCCTCTGTAACGCCATGCGTTGTAAACAAGCATGTCATTGACCATTGAATTTATTATCTGCTGTTTTCATAGTATAGGTATTTCTGTCTATTATTAAAATACTATAAAATATATATAATATTACTAACCAGTTAGTGTTAGTAAACTTTCCCTCTACACTCATCCCCAAAAAGTCTTACAAATACAGGATTTCATAACTTTAGGACAATTTGTATAGTTATATAATGCCTATCTAAGTTGAAAATATATAATGTTTTTTTTATTACACAGCACATGAGGTATTTGGGACAAAAACCCAGGCACGGCAGAGTACAGGTCTGAAATAAACCAGCACTTAAAGAGTTAATTAACATATTCACCTGCACAAGCTGATCATGTTGGAGATACGTACATTAGACACTGCACTGTTTGACAATAGCTGCATATCCCATTTGTTCAGAGTTGCAAGCATGTTTTCAGTTCTTTAGGTGTAAAACTGAACTCCAAAGAATACTTTGTAGTATACTACTCTATAAATAGAAATCTATAGTATGATTGTTACCAGCATTCCAAGGTGCACTGCCAGAGCCGCCACTCTGGCCTCAGGCTCGGGAAGTTGTTCAGCCTGGCGTAGTGCTGCCACACCTCTCGTGTCCTTCATATTGCCTAGACAGATGCGGGCCACATCCAGTCGCTGCGCCTTCACGCACATACGTGCCAGGCTACTCCACACTGCCACACTACACCCAATACAAGAAATAATGTAACACTGGAAGTAAATTATGATTTTAAACAAATATAATTACATAAAATTTTCCTGTACTATCGATGAACTAATTTTAACATTAACTTTATTATACTTCAACTTCCTTGAACTTCTATTTCAATAATAAATAGTCAGCATCAATAAAATGAAGTACGCTTCTCTCTGGACCAACACTAATCATGGTGGAGAGTAAGTCTGTTCAGCATTGGTATAAGGGAGAAATTATTGCACTATTGATACATCATTGTAAAATTTCTAAATGCATCACTTACTCTAAAAATATTTTACTGAAATCATTTCTTCAAATAAAATAATTTTACTTAATTGTGATAAATTATTCTACTTGTAATAAAAGCTTAACCATAAAAAACAAAATATAAGCCCACGTTCATGGAGCATTTTGTTAACACAAATATAGTGTAGATTAATAAAGGGTCTACAAAAAAGAATGCCGGGATTTTAAACGGCCGTTACTTAAAAACTATTCAAGATAACTAAACGATTTAACCGTCAAATTTAAGTTAAAATAACTAGTTTTGTTTTCCATGTAGCATGGGAGAAAACGTTGAATTTGGCATGATGACGGCATTAATGTTGCGAATAATAAATGCGAGAATATATGTTGAATTTGTTACCTGTGAATATTGTGAATGGCTTTGAATGCATGATCGATGTCTCCAATGATGAGACTAAAACTGAACTTTATAACTGCACTTCTGGTAGCAGCATCACAGTTTTCCAAGCCCTCAAAATCTCGCATCAAGATCTTTTCAACTGATATGTTCTGAAAAAATTCCTTATAGTTATTTACATGAAGAATACGGCAGACATTTAATATTATCACTGTATTACTAAATAAACTGGTATAACTGAGTACTGAAGGAGCTGACAAACTTAACTAATAAGTTATTGCATAGAAAGATGATCTGCCATTTGATCTTTTGACCCCACAATCAATAGGGTTCTTCTTTGGAGACCAAGGTAAGCTATGTACCAAATTTTAAGACCTCTTTCTACCAAGAGTTATCGTACAGACAAACAAACAGACACACAGACAGATTATCCTTTGACTCTGTGTCACAAAATTAATAGATTATATAGTACAAGGTCAATCATGCTGATAAAAAGTGCTACGGTCACATACAGGATTTGAGCATGTGCTATCTCTAACTCAGATTCGCAGTCAAATGTCTTAGGTTTAAAATGACTTGACTAACCATAAGTTTACTGCTATTTGTTAACATTACAACTTGGTAGTGAAAAATTATTTTCTTAAAATCCATATTTTAGTCACCTAACTGTGATTTTGGTACAAATCTTACAACTAACAGCAGTAAACTGTATCACCTGCTGATTGGAAGGTTTGCTCAGAACAATGTAGTTCGGAGTGTCCACAGCCACCAGCGAGACAAACTCCTGGCTCATTGATCTTGTATCTTGTATCAAGAGTCCATGTTCACTGGACGTGATCAGGCTTACTAATATCTAAACAGGAAACAGAAAACGTAATTTTTAAATATTACAGTAACATTTAAAAATACGCCTAATTACAAATCTCTTAGCCTTATTACATTCAAGGTCAAAAAAATCTTTATTAATGTTTGTACATTATACAGTACATTCAATATAGTCAATATATTTACACTGCAGGTCTACCCTTATATTAAAAAAAACAGAACTTATATTAAAATATAAATCATCACAATGTTATATTTTACTGTTAAATGTTTAAAAATTATATCAATTTTTTATGTAATTCCTCACATATTAACAAATAAAATAGACCAAAATCTACTTGTTCTTAATTAATTTTTTTGTTTTTCTACTTTAAAGACAACACAGAAAAATAATTTTAAAACATTTTTACAGTAAGGTTTGTTTTTCATTTAAGAAAATGTATAAAATGCTCTGCAAAATTACTTGACATTTATGGAAAATGTTTGAAAAATTCTTCATGTATCAAGATAGAGTACAAAAACAAAATTATATACATATAATTACAATATATTTTATTATAAGGGGTGCTTTTAAGGGTTGCAACTTTTCAATGTGTGATAATATTTCTGATAAACAATAAAAAAAATATAATACACTGTGAATGCACCAACAGTTCATTCTAAGCTACTACAAACTTTTTTCTTTACTTTTTGTTAAATAAAGGAGTACTTTTTAAGGGTTTTAAGGGTAGGAAAGTAATTAAATTTTATAAATTACATTAAAAAACTTGAAAGGCGCTTTATCCAACATATCTGAACATAAATAAAATCTTTAAAAGTGGTAAACCTGGACTTATCGAATTATTTTTATGCAAAGGTAGTTTTTACCCCCAAATTGAAAAAAGCACATATAGAGACATTATAAAATTTGAAAGTTGAGGGTCAGATAAAGCGGTATGCACATTTTTAAGTAAATCCATCCAATCCAAAAAAATTGGGAGCTTTTACTATATTTACACTGCCAGTGACTAGGTCAAATATAATTTACTATTCTCCAGTTGTAAAGTACTTACACTGGAAGGATGCTGGTTAATGACTTTACGCAGTACGGAGGCAGAGTGAGCCTGCGTGGTCGGGCGTCGTGTCTCACACACCAACAGTCTGGGCTCCTCACAGTCCCAGTACAGGTTCACCACAAACCTCGACACTTCGCTGGCAGACACACAGAGTTAGCGAAACCATACAACTTCATAACTGCCGCTTACTCTATAGTAGGATTTAAATATTAATCAACTCCAATCTCCAATTCCAAAATTTCTTACAATCAAAACTAAGATAAGGGATAATATTAATGTACTTAAGGATACTTTTATTACAGGTCATGCAAAAAAAAACCATACCAAAATATTATATAGTACTATTTTTTTATCCAAATCCAAGTTCCAAACGTAGATCTTGGGTAGTGGCAGCACATTGTCCACGGCCACACTAAGAGCCACCCTGATCCCGGTACCACTAGTGTGAACACAACTCACCTCTCCTGTGCGCTGAAGCTATGACACAGCATGCTGTCTGTCTCCATGTCCCAAACGTAGATCTTCGGTAGAGGCAACAGATTGGCCCCAGCTACACTAAGAGCTACCCTGGTTCCAGTAGCATTAGTGCGAGCACACATCACCTCAGCAAAGTCTGAAATAGAGTCCACTAGGTCTTTGGCTTTCCCGTGAATCTTCGCTTCTCTATAACATTATCAATATTGTATTACAAACTTCTATTAAAATTTTATTTATTAACAGATGAAACTTCAATCATTAATCATCAACCCAAACAAATTCAGAAATGAAATTTCATAGCATAAATTAGATTAGAACAACACTTTCTGCACCGTAAATGATTTAAATTTTAAACACATTTAGTTATAGAACTAATATAAATACAGTTTATGTGAGAATTCTTATTTTTATAGCTGTGTAAAATAAAAACACAGATTTATTATTGACCAGTGCCGTAACTATGACTTGTCTTGGGGGGGGGGGAATGGGGGATAAATTTGATTGCAGAGCACACCACACTGAGTATGAAGAATAAATCTGAATAAATCTAAATTTATATTCATTTTATTGGTTTAATTAAGGAGAGAGGTTTTATAACCTTCACTCCCCTTGTAGTTCTGCCACTGTCATTGACAAGTGGTTATTTTCCAATTCCACATTTAGTGTTCAACATATAACGTTTTGTTAATATCAAGAAAAACGCGTTGACTCATAAAAATAATTTCTATATTAATTGTAATTTTGCCCATGTTCAAAACTTTACTATGTAAGTTAGTTTATAAAAATTGCACTTAATGTTACACCAACATAATTATTTTTTTATATTACTCATAACAATAGGAAACCTTTTGAGATTTTTATAAATTATAACAAATTGGTTTCTAAAAATTCAGTTTTGTTATGGAAGAAATTATAAAACATATTTACTTTACATCATGTAAAAATCCTCTCAGGTTAAATATTTATTAAATTTAATTAAGTATTTTTAATTTACATTTTCTGAAAAGAAAAATTAATTTAGAGTACAAATTGTATTTAGAAACAGGATTGCCCTGTGTAAGAACAGACCAGTCTGTATCACAACAATTCCTCCTAGATATGATGTCCAGCCAGACCATATGATACATTACAACATAGCTCTGGCAAACAACTATATTAGGGAACTAGTTCTTAGAATGAACAACGTTAGTCTTATCGATCTCGACTCTTTTCAAAGATTTCACTTCTCCCGAAAAGGCATTAATTTAAATCACAGTGGAAAGAAGAAACTTGCATCAATGATTGTTGACTATATTCTGAAATTAAATACACAACCAAACAATAGTATAACAAATACAGAATCCCAAATGAATTGTAATACCATCAATGTTACTGAAACACCTATGAGAGATGTTATTAAACGCTTTCGATATGACAAAACTGTCGGATTCGCACACAGCATTTCCGGGGACTTGGATGACCCTCGTCACATGTCAGCTGGTGTGGGTGTCGTCTTCAAACAGGAATTTGGCCAGCCTAAACTATCACATTGCCTAACACGCCATCTGGCTCTACAAGATAATGCAAACAGTGCAACAGTGTATAGTCTTATAACTAAGGATAAATATTATGGCAAACAAAGTAAACAGGACTATGACACTGCTTTTTCTGACCTGTCTCAAAATTTTAAAAGGAGGGATCTGAAGCACTTGATATGCTCCCCAATGGGTTGCGTACGTGATAGGGTCAGTTTGACACTCTTTCTAGACAATGTAATAAAATTTCAACAATGCACAGGAGCCACTGTTACCATTGTCTCATATTTTCAAAAATCATTTCGATCACTAAGGAATGGTTTATCTCATGAAGATTTTAACAGGGAACTGAAGAACCTTATTGAGGAGAAAACAAAGACTGCTCCCACCTTACCAGCTCTTAACCACCCATCAGAAATCATCAATCTTGAGTCACATCAACCAGCAGCAGTGAGGTCTCCAGTGAGTTTGGTGACGCTATCCAGGAATCAGCAAGAATCACAGGATCGGGCTAGTGATGTGTTTGTGGCACCGGGCGACCTCACATTTTCTGAGGCGCTAAAGCAGAGTAATGGTGTTTGTGGTGAATCATTAAATCAGGCAGTACCTGCCTCAGTTTGCTCTTTGAAAGCTACACCTCAAAAAAACTGTCTTCCTCCTGTGCACAGGAGCGTCACCTAGGTAGTAGTTACAATTTAAATTATGTTTCAGACAGTAATTACAATAATCCATGTACTGTCATTAAAGATAAGCCATGTGACTTTGGAAGCTTTGTAAGCAATAGCACATTTGGGTTGTTCCATCAAAATATTAGAGGATTACAATCATCCTTAGAATCTTTAGAAATTACGTTGAGTGAAATAAACCCTAATATAGTGATTTTAACTGAGCATAAAATGACCAAGATGATGCTTCAAAGGTTAAATATTAATGGTTATGTCTTAAACTCTAGCTATGCAAGAGAAATCTGCAGAGGAGGAGGTGTAGTAATTTTATCCAAAACAAGTGTGATTTGGAAAGAAATCAAAATTCCAGACATTGGATATTTATTGAAGGATGAAATATTTGAATGTTGCATGGTTGAAATAAAAAATATTTTTCTCGAAAAACAGTCTAAATTATTAGTGGTGGGCTTGTACAGAAATCCCATAACAAAAAATGAACCAGAATTCTTAAAAAGTATGGAAGTTTTATTGGAACATGTAGACAAAAGATATAATAAGCACATTTTAATAGCGGGGGATATAAACATTGATATGATGGGACAATCCAACAGTGCATTGAAACTGAACAACTTGTTAGTTTCTAATGGAATGTGCTCTTTAGTAAAATTTCCAACTAGAATTACGGAGTCATCAGCCACAACTATAGACAACATTTTCACCAACATTAATATGAATTTTATCAAACTAATCGGAATTAATACTCAACTCTCAGACCATGATGGGCAGTTCTTAGCATTATTACATACCCCTATTAAACATAAAAGTAAAATTACTGTTCATCCCAATGAATCCATTCAAATGTATACTAGAAAGTTCTCAGATTTAAACACACATTCATTTTTGTATTCATTGCAACAAGAATCATGGACAGACTTATATTTAGCTCCTGTTACTTCAAAATATGATGTTTTTCATAGTATTTTATTGTTCTACTTTAACCTCCATTTTCCTAAAACCTTAAGTCGAAAACAGTTGAATAAAAATATGTGGTTAACAGATGAGCTCAGATTAGAAAAGCTAGAAATTATTGAATTAAGTAGCCTAGCTAGAGAACTTCAAAGCCCACTTGTTTATAGTGAGGTAAAATCAAGAAACAAATTATTTAAGACAAATCTTCTGCATTAAAAGAAACAATATCTTAATAGTCAGTTGGAAAAGTCTGTGAATGTTAATGCCACTGTCTGGAGGATGATTAATAGGGAAGTTGGTGTAAACAACAATAGTAATAAAAATATAGAGCTTAAGGTTAGAAATCAACTTTGTACAGACCCTGGTAACTTAAGCGAATTTATAAACAGATATTTCTCAGATCTAGTAGATAAATCTAGACTGCCTAATTTGTCAAGCTCCACAGGACCTTCAGTTCAACAACAACCTATTTGTAATTTTTCTAGATTTAGACTAGAGCCAGTCACAGAAGAAGATATAGAGAAAATTATGATCAGTCTAAAAAACAAGCTTAGTGCTGGATATGACGACATTCCTGTTGTTCTCATTAAGAAAGCCAGGAAATCGCTAATAAAACCTATCACTCACTTAATAAATTCTTCTTTTATTTCAGGAATATTTCCAGAAAAATTGAAAATTGCAAAGATTAAACCTCTATTTAAAAAAGGGAACAGAACCCACGTAGAAAATTATCGTCCCATTGCTTTGCTTCCATCAATCTCCAAAATCTTTGAACGTGCTTTTTACAATCAATTTAAAATTTATTTGGAAAAAAACAATATAATTAACAGCAATCAACATGGTTTCCAAAAGGAAAAATCTGTTTTAACCGCAGCCACAGAATTTCTTGAATCAGTTATTGACTCCATAGATAATCATGAAAAGGTAATTGGAGTTTTCATGGATCTGAGCAAAGCTTTTGATTCAATTTCTCATGTTTTGTTGTTGTCTAAATTAAAACAAATTGGCGTAGAAGGTAAAGCTTTTGAATGGTTAAACTCATATCTGAATAATAGAAAACAATTTGTCGAATTGGAATATTTCTCCCACAACAAAGGGACAAAGTATAAACAACTTTACAAATCCTCGATTTCAGATGTGAAGCATGGGGTTCCTCAAGGTTCCATACTGGGACCTTTACTTTTCATTTGTTATATCAATGATGTACCTAAAATCAGGCAACCTGGAAAACTTTGTTTTTATGCCGACGACGCAAACCTAAAAATTTCTGCACCTTCAATAAAGGGAGTGGAGGAGTCATCCAGCACTAACTTATCACTTTTGGCCCAATTTTTTGAAGCAAATAAATTACTTTTGAATGTTGATAAGACAAACTTTATAGTATTTAACCACAAACAAATGAAAAAAATAATCAAGCCAACAGTAACAATAAATAAAGATAGCCATATTTTCCAAGTAGCAAATTCAAAATTTTTAGGATTATCGATTGACGAGAACCTGGACTGGAGCTCTCACATTGAAAGTGTTCTTGCAAGGGCAGCTTCAGGCATTTATGCTTTAAATAGATTAAGAAATTTTTGTGATGTCAAAACTCTAAGAACAGTCTATTTTTCTTATATTCATTCCGTTATTTCCTTTGGGATTTCAATATATGGTGCCACAACAGTTAGAAATTTAGACTCAATTTTAAAAATCCAAAAGAGAGCAGTAAAATCAATTTTTAAACTTAAACCAGGCACATCGTCAAAAGAACATTTTATTTCATTAGGTATAATGACCGTGTATGGTATGTATATTTATGAAACAATATTATCGGTACAGCTCAGATTTTCCAATTTGCCACAGCTTGGTACACTTCACCAATACAATACCAGGCATCAAAATGACCTTGCCATTCCCACACATCATTTAGAATTTTTCCGCAAAAAACCTCAATATATGGGCACAATATTTTATAATAAATTACCTCAATATTTAAAGTCAGAAAATGTTTTATCAACTTTCAAATCAAAATTAAAATATTTTCTCATTGACAAGGCTCTTTATAGTTTTAACGAATTTTAAATACAGAACATGTCAAATTATATAGTTAATAATAATACTTTAGATGTACAATGCTATTGATGACACCATTCAGTGTACAATGTTGTGCCAATGAATAAAGAAATTTTGATTTTGATTGATTAAGTATTTCTCTCTTATTGCTTTGAATCAATGGAGAATAAAGTAAGTATATTTTGAACTATTATGAGAACAAAAACAATAACGAAACTGATCTAACTCTACCCATTCCTAATGGACTAATTTGTACAATAAACTCAACACATAGAGTTACAAAATTAGAAAGTAAATTTATATCAATTAAGTGAACTAAAAGAATTGCTGAAAAAATGAGGACAGGTTAAGGAGGATTTGAACCTGTTCAACTGAAGACATTCAATGCCTTTGATAATTCAGCTACAGAGTATACCTGCGTGACAGGTCCCACATGTGGAGTATGCCGTTGATGGTTGCCACAGTAAGGAAGTGGCCAGTCAGCGAGAGAGAGATGGCTTGACCGTCACAGTCCAGGGTCTGCTTGACGGTACCCTGCAGTGTGTGTATTTGCAGCTTGGATGTGCTGGCCACCACCAGACTCTGCTCATACAGCACTGCACTATCTACCTGGCAGCCAAACGATCCTGGACAGACATTCACAAATATATTGATGACACATATTTGCCAAAACATTCTTGACACTAAAAATTGTGCCTTGACCTCAAATTCTGCTATTTATTGGCTGAGCGTCAGCGAAGTATATCGTTTGAGGGGTTGGAAAAATGTACTAACTATAATTCAAACAGCCATGAAATAAATTTACTTTACTTGAACTATCGGTCATTAAATGGATGTCCAAAAGTGCCCATAAAATATCAGTTAATAAAATTGCAGACCAAGTCTATTATGACTAAATCAATACAGATTACTTTTAATGCTGTTGCTCAAATAATCAGCTGTATATGATCACTCTTAGATAATGTTCTGTTTGTAAAGTAAATTCTTATTTTAATATTTTCAAAAAATGTATTTTAATCTTACATAAGTATTATTTTTAAACACTGCACCATACACAACACAACCCTGTTAGACTGAGAGCATGAATCCATTTAGTTGTGACATGCAGAGTTATGTCAAATATTATCTGATTATAAAATTATATTGTCATTAGCATCACAAACATTAAATAATGTTAATAATAATGATTACTATATTTTCAACTTTGTTAAGATACAATATACTAATAGAGAATCAGCAAGACAGTGGATAGTGGCTAATAAGTAGTGATCTTTTCTAAACATGTTTTTATGTTATTAATAACCTTTCCATACTTTGGTGTATTTCGGAATGTTGTGATGAGTATTATCTACAATTTGATCCAAAGAACATTATTTTTTATCTATAAATAAGCTTTTAATTTAAATATTAAAAAGTACTTACTTCAAGTTTAGCAAAAGCACATGTTTTTGACATAGCTGAATATTGATTGAAACACTAATAAAGCATCATTTCTAAAATCAACATAATTAGTTTGAATGCTTAAATTAAACAATCTATTCAACAAACACAAGTTGGACACTATAAAAATATTTTTATCTGTAATAAAGACTGTTGCTTGACAGGAAAAGGTACACTACATTTTGACATTGGTTGCATCCAGATGATTCTTGTTGTCTAACACTTGACTGAGCTGTTTGAATATCTGAACATAGTTCAAGGTCAACCCTATTATACTATACCCATTATTAATGATGCTATCATTTCAAACCATATAGGCTTTTGCTATAGCTAACTACACTGCTTACTACAAGTTATTAGTGAACTTGTAAGTTCACAATGTTATAATTATTGACTTTGATTTATTAACTTAGTTGTAAAAAAAAAGAAGTAAAATGCCTATTAACATTTCTTTTGCTGTGAATGACTTGGTTTTTGGCAAAGTTAAAGGTTTTCCTCACTGGCCTGCAAAAGTTATTGAAATTGATACAGAATCATACAAAACTGTTGTTAAATATAAAGTAAAATTTTTTGCCACTAATGAAGTTGCACACCTCAATAAGGGTGATCTTTGTCATTTCCAAGAATACAAAATGAAGTTTACTCTTGAAGCAGTGACAGATAAACACAAAAAAGACTATAAGCAAGCCTTGATAGACATTGATAAAGCTTGGGAAACCAAACTTAATAAAACAAACAAAGCTGGAATAGTATATATTACTCCTACCACGAAAAATAAAACAAACTCAACTTCCTATCAAATAACACCTGCATCACACAAAAACAGCAAATCCACACCAATAAAAACTATTTCAAAAAACCTTAATACGGGAAATGGTAAAACTGATGCAGCAGTGAATACTCCTTCTTATTTGGACCTAAAGTACCAGATCGATGCCCTGACTGATAAATGTATCTCACTTGAACAATCCCTAATTGAAAAAAACAATCTTTTAGCGCAATTTGATGAAACCCATAGTAAAGTACAATATCCGATAAACAATGAAGATTTTCACACAAAAATTTTGAAAGAAGAGCTGTGCAAATTTAAAGCAGAAAATAAAGAGCTTCAATGTATCATTGAACTTCTTCAACAAGACCTAAAAAACACAGAAATAGAAATAAATAAGCAGAGAGATCTCAATAAAAAATGCTTCAATTGTTTTCCACCCTTAAGGCTAACCAATTGTGAAGCATCACCAATCAGGACAACATCACATTTGACTTTAACTCCTAATATTATTAGTTCAGACTTTTTCTCAGAAAACCGCTATAGTCAGCTTGCAACCATTGACCCTCAGGATAAGGATGAACTTGTTATTAGACAGAAAAA
Organism: Homalodisca vitripennis; assembly: GCF_021130785.1. Lineage (NCBI taxonomy): Eukaryota > Metazoa > Arthropoda > Insecta > Hemiptera > Cicadellidae > Homalodisca > Homalodisca vitripennis. The sequence continues at coordinate 23,708 of NW_025780943.1, read as the reverse complement.
TTTTTCCCAAAAGCAAAACAAAAACAAAGTAAATAATCATTCACCTGAGACTTTGCCCAAACATAACAGTAAATCCAACAGACCGAATGTAATCATTCTATCGGACAGCCATGGCCGTGACTTAGGACATCTTATTGAACAAAGAACAACTTACAATGTTTGTTCGTTTGTGAGGCCAGGGGCTGGGTTTAAGAAAGTAACGGAAGATGTGCAAGAGTTAGGAGAATACCTGGGAGGTGACGACTACATTCTGGTTCTGGCAGGGACCAATAGTGTGGAAAATACAGAAGTAAACAGCCTCGTTAAAGATATGATTAGTCTCATGAATAAAACCCAGCACACTAATTTAATATTAGGCACTATTCCTATGAGGCATGATGTTTCTCATCTGGACGTAAAGATATCTACAATTAACTCAGAACTAGAAATGAATGCAATGAAAAATTCAGGATTAAACCTACTTCCTCTTCATCTGTTGCCTAGACATCTGTTCACGACTCATGGGCTCCATCTAAATAGACGAGGGAAAGCAGAAGTTGCCAGGAAGATTGCAAGTATGTTATCTAAAAGAAGCAGCTCAGCTCCCACAGATGAACAAAACACTCTTCAACAAGGCATTGATAATTATTGCCTACGAGAGTCCTCTCCTGTCATCCAGCTGAATCCTGGTGCAGCATCTGATGTAGGGCCTACCTCTGATATCGACACCATACACCCAGAGACTCCACCTTCTACGTCTTTCCCTACGGAGACCTCAATCCGGGATGTCAGTCCTCAGCAACAGCAATCAGATTTTTTGGACAATTCATACCAACTCTTGCCTCAAACTTAAAAACTCACCTCCATGTGAATAACTCCTCCTCTCTCTCTAAAATAAAAACTAAAGTTCAAAATAAATCTAAAATATCAATCCTCCACCAAAATATTCAACATTTCAGCTCCCGTAAACTTGCTTTGGAAATAATACTTGAAGAAATTAATCCAGATATTGTTATTCTCTCGGAACATAAATTGCAAGATTTTGAAGTAATAAATGCAACAGTAAACAACTACGCAATAAAGTCATTTTTCTGTCGCAAAACTTTTGGAGGAGGAGGAGTTATGGTACTTATTAACAGCAAAAGTAGTACACAATTAAAAACTGTTAATATTCCAAAAATTACAGAATTAATAAGTGAAAAAGAATTTGAGTGTTGTGCAGTAGATGGTAAACTAGGCAATTTGTCAATAATTATAGTTGGATTGTACAGAACTCCTGGCATAATGTATGATAATGTGTTCTTGAATAAGCTTGACATTGCTCTAGGTATGTTACTTACTAAATATGAAAATATAATTCTGGCAGGGGACATAAATATAGATGTTTTAAAGGAGAATTCAGCCCATAATAGATTGAAGAATACTTTAATTCAACACAACATACAATATCTTGTCAATTTTCCTACAAGGGTTACCATTGGTTCTGAAAGTGGTATAGATAATATTATTACTAATATTGATAAGTCACAACTTTCGGTTTCTGGTCTGGTCACGGAGCTATCTGATCATGATGCTCAGCTGTTAGAAATAGCTTATCCTAATAAAAAAGAAAACCAGCCAATTTCACAACTAAAACGAAAATTTACAAAAGAAAATAATGATTTATTTGTTAAAAAATTAGCTTCAGAAACATGGCTAGATCTGTACAATGCTCCAGTAGAACATAAATATGACACTTTTTACGGCATATTTATGTATTATTTTAATTTGTGTTTTCCATTAGTAAAATCCAGGGTTGATAACATTAATAAGGACAATTGGATAAACTATGAACTTAAAAAAGAAAAGGAAGAATTAATTGCATTAAGTCAGACTGTAAGGTTAACAAAAGATAGAGCTACAAAAGAATTACTTAATGAAAGAAAAAAAGATATCATTTAAATGCCATTGATGCAAAAAAGGAATTTATAAATAATAAAATCATGAATTCTGATAATGTCTGCAAATCTACTTGGAAAATAATAAATAAAGAAATAAAACCTAAAATAGAAAGAAACAATGACATTAGATTGATTGCAGATGGCCAAATGAGCTCCGATCCATACAAAGTTTGTGAAATATTTAATAGTCACTTCATAAATGTTGTAGATGACAGTATAGTTCAAAATTTCCCTATCTGTGTTAACCATAATAGTAATAATTTAAATACTCAAAATCCACCCATCAAACAGCTTCGTATAAAGCCTTTAAGCGAAATCGAACTTGATAAAGTCATATCATCTTTTAAAAATAAATTCTCTGCGGGGTATGACGATGTCCCTATGCCTATTATAAAAAATGCAAAATATCTATTGATTAAACCATTGATGCATGTTATTAACTCTTCTTTTGTGAGTGGAATATTTCCAAAAAAACTGAAAATTTCTAAAATAAAAACAGTTTTTAAGAAAGGTAGTACAACTGATCCTACTAATTATCGTCCATTGTCAATACTGCCAACCTTCTCCAAAATATTTGAGCGTGTAATGCATATTAGGTTAGTGGAATTCTTAGAAACTAATGGGTTATTTGAGGAGGAGCAGCATGGGTTTAGGTCGGGTAGATCTGTCATCACTGCTGGAATTGAGTTTGTGGAGTCAGTTCTGGATTCTGTGGACTCGGGTAATCGTGCTTTCGGTATATTTATGGACCTCAGCAAAGCATTTGACAGAGTCTGCCATAATACTCTTATTAGAACATTAGAACATTTAGGAATTGTGGGTGTGCCGTTGAACTGGTTTATTTCCTATCTTAAAGAGAGAAAACAATACGTTGAACTTCCTCATATTCAGAATGGACAACTAACCTCTGTTAAATCAAAAATGAAAATAATTAAATATGGAGTCCCTCAAGGCTCTATACTTGGCCCCTTATTATTTCTGTGCTATATTAAAGGTTTACCGAATACTGTATTAAATTTAAATAGTAAGATGTGTTTGTATGCAGATGACTGTAACCTAGTTATATCTCATAAATCTCTAAACGAAATAGAAAATATAGCAAACCAAAATATGACATCAATATATAATTATTTTTGTGAAAAAAATTTGTCACTTAATGCAGATAAAACTAAATATATTTCATTTTGTACACACAAAAATAAACTCAGTCCACAGCCAAAAATTGAGGTTCAGAACACACAAATAGAAAGAGTAGATAAAATTAAATTTCTAGGTTTGACATTGGATGAATGCTTAACTTGGGATGGTCACATACAGGTAATTCAAAGGAAAATATCTTCTGGTCTTTACGCATTAAAATCAATTTCAAAATATTGTAATCTGGAAACTTTAAAAATGGTTTATTACTCACATATTCACTCGCATATTTCTTTTGGTGTTGCTTTGTACGGAGCAACCAGTAATGCTAATTTGCAAAGTATTTTGCTGTTACAAAAAAAGGCTATGAGGGTTATGTTAAATTTACAGAGACAGGAGTCAGTGAAACAAATATTTTCGGATTTAGGTATTTTAACTATTTATGGGCTTTACATTATGGACACGATATTAGAAGTAAGGAAAGCTAATTACAGCTTACCTAGATTAGGCACCTTCCATAACTATTTAACTAGACACCGTAATCAATTGGCAGCTCCACAGATTAATTTGCAGTTCACAAGGAAAAAACCAATAGTTGCAGGCATTAGATTTTACAATAATTTACCTAAAGATATTTTAGCAATTGACAATTTTCAAAACTTTAAAAATAAGCTAAAGCAGTATTTGATTAGTAGACCACTTTATTCATTTGATGAGTTTTTTGTCTTTAGTTAGTAGCCTTAAGGACTGAAATGTAAAATACACAAAGTAATCTTGTACATAATGATAACTGTTATAATGACCGATTTTTCATGGGCCTAGAATAAAAATTTTGTAGATTGAGTAGGCATTATGCACCTTGTATTATCTTATGATACCATGGTTATTGTAATGTATGGTATATTATAAACTGACGCCATTTTATGTTTGTTACATGTTATGTACAAATGATGAATAAAGTGAATTTGTATTGTATTGTATTGTATTGTAACCTCAATGGAGCTCTGAAAGAGGTACAGATACTACACACTGATATTTTAAAATTACTAATGGCTTCCTCAAAGGTAGTGAGAAGAGTAGAAAAAGACAAATTGTTTTAAAAACTCACAATTGGAAGCCAAACATCAAAGGAAATAATAATAAGTCAAAGTGCTAAATAAAGTACAACACAATATACAGTCCTGACAATGTTATTTTTATGCATCATGTGCTGTTTCTTACTCGTTTATTCAAAAATGTTATTTTTTTCTGTACCATGTGAATAAAAGTGCTTATTCCAGGCCTTGACATTTTACAAACATTTTGTTTGGAAAATGGTAGTAACAATTCTGTTATCCATTTGAAGTGTTAATTAATAAAAATTAATTGTAAACTAAAGAATACCTATGGCGTTGATAGTGGATAGGGGTGCTACTGTATAGACAGCCATTGTCCTATTGCTCCACACAGCCGCATGTTCCCTACTGAGGCATACTCCGAACACCTGCAGGTCAGTGTTGAGCTCAGCAGTTTCGCCTGCCGACTGCACAATCAGCTGAGACGCCGACACTTGCACAGCTGACATCTAAATCAAAAACGTTCGCTTTGAACAATGGCATTTTAATCTTGTATTTACATGAATAGTATACTTTTTTGCCTGAGAAATAGGAAAACAGGAACAATTCCTTAATTCAAATTCAACATTAGATTATTTTGTGTCAGTTAGAAAAATGGGAACATGAAAAATAATAAAGTAATAAAAGAGCTCTTCTCTTCTTCCTATTTTATCAGAATGATTCAGCATGAAGTACAGTTCTTATTTCTAACATCAATTTTTTTAAAGCTTACAAAGTGCATAGTTGACTGATTAAGAGATTGTTACAGAACCAGACTTTGAAAGTAAACAACCAATAGAAGAAATTAAACTTATTGAGATTTTGCATATATACTGCTATCAGAAGAAGGGGAAAATTAATGTCAAAACGGTGGAATCGTTCCTTGATGATAGAGGGTCCACCAATCGCGGAGAGATAGTGGTTCAGGGCTGGAGACCTGACATGGAGGGTACTTTCATGTGGCTACAATTGTACCTTTACTCTAATACCCCAAGTACTAAATCTTCTGCCCCTCAACTGAAAAGATGGACCCAATGAAATATTAGAGATGCACCTAAGAAATTAGTTTATATTCATCCTTCCTTATCCAAATTCTTTCAGGAAACAATTCATGAACTTTGCTGGAAGACCTTTCGCTCCCACTACTATAACGATGATACTTAAAAACACTTAAACAGAGAAATTCATACTTATTGAGCTTGAACAAGTGTTGGTTAAGGAAATTAATACTCCCAAGGAACAGACATATACTAATGCCCTGAAATTTGTATTCTGAAGGAGGAATTGCTTTGAATTTCCTTAAATATTGAAGAAATATGAAGAGGCTGGTCAAAATATATAGCAATATACATTTCTAATACAAAATCGCAATAAAATTTTATTATTTCACCTCAGAAAGTATGAAACACTGGATGCCAAGACTAAAATTAAAAGATTTCAGTGTATTTTTCAAAGAAAAGAACATTATTTATTTAAGATTAGGGATAGACCAATACAACAAAAATTGATTCCGATTCTAATGCCATTACCAAAATTGTTGCTTAAATTCTCAGTTCAATATCGATTTCTGTGTTATTTTTAATTAGAAATGTAACACGGTTTTATTTTGTGCAATCTGGCCAGTAAGAGTGGGGCAAGCGAAAATGTTCTTACCACTTTCAGCCATAATTAATTATGTTAAGATAAAAACATTCATATATATACAGGGTGATTCATGAAGTTCTCCCCCCACTTCTACAGCACATTGTACTAGCAAAAATAATGAAAAAATGTTATATAAACATAGGTCCGAAAACGCTTCGTTAGCGAGTTACAGCTAGCGAAAGATTTCACCTGAATTCCTGGGTAAAGAGTAAAATAAAGCCATACTGAACTTTTGGAAAGGTTAATTAAGTAAGAAATATCGTGGATTCTTATGTATTTTTACCTGATAAAGCTAATAAAATAGGTTTCAGAACTGTACCTGTAGTAGTTTTTGAGGGATTCAGGGTTAAATGCAAAAAATTGGGGCACGAAACAATGTTTTTTTAAGTTTGATGTACAATAACTTTGTTAAATTGGTAATAAATACATAAAATCAACAAACATTAATTGTAGAGAAATTAATTCTGAGAAAATTGATATAATCAAAGTCTAAAATAAAACAGAAATAAGTACCAAAAAATCGATTTTATTCAGTATAATACATTACTAGTTTTAGCAAAATTAATCAGGTTGGGCCAACCATACGCACCTTTTTATAATAGATGTTCGAAAATGAGGCCATCATTATCAATACATTTTGCAGCACGTTTGTGTATTGCTTTTGTTGCGTTTCTTAATTTTTCAGGACTTCCCTGTATCTGCACAGCCGAATCCATAATACGGGCAATTAATTCATCACGAGAATTCACTTTTGTCTTGTATACAATGTCTTTCATCCATCCCCAGATGCAATAATCCAATGGAGATAGATCTGGTGATCTTGGTGGCCAAGGGTGAGGCCCTCCACGACCAATCCAGTGTCCAGGAAATTGATGATTTAAGTAAGCAGAAACGGCACGTGAAAAGTGGGGAGGTGCTCCGTCATGCTGGAAGTACAAATTTTGTCTGAGATGTAAAGGAACATTCTCTAACAGCTGCGCCAACTCTTCTTGAAGGAAATGCAAATAGAACTCAGCATTTAGGCGTCCAGGTAATATGAAAGGTCCAATCAGCCGATTGTGCAAAAGGCCACATCAGACATTGACACTAAATCGGTGTTGAAAGTTCTGTTCCACTACCTCATGTGGATTTTCTTCTGCTCATGAGTGTTCATTGTGCAAGTTATTGACACCATCCCGAGTGAATTGTGCCTCATCCGTAAACAAAATACGCTTGTAGAGTTGATTATTAATACTAAAAAAGTTGCAAAACTCCAAGCGAAGCGGACCATCCCCTAGCTGTAGATGTTGAACCTTTCGTTTATGAAACGGATAAAATTTGTTTCGATTAAGTGACCTCCACACCGTTGACTGCGAAACTCCTATCCACCTAGAAATACGTCGTGTACTTACACCTGGACTGCGATGAACATCATTAATAACAATATCATCATCAAGTTGGACAGCTCGTTCATAATTGGTTCTAGTACTTGGTAGTGATCCTGTTTCCCGAAGAGTACGAAAAGTTCCTGAAATTGTTTTGGTATCTGGAATCCTCCTATTAGGGTAACGTAGTTCATATTCTTCTACAGCAGCTCTAGCATTACCATTACAGTAACCCAAAATAAAAACCATATCAGCGTATTCCTCTGATGTAAATAAGTAAGGCATTTTTTCGCTGAATAAACAATTGAATTATAACTCACAGAAAAATTGCATTTAATAACACGATTCACAGAACCCGATCTCCTGCTGTAGCTTGCAAAACACCACTAATACACAGTTCTAACGTAACAGTACAGAATACCATTGTTGATCAGCTGTTATTCGTGCGTTACCAACTTAGAAATTAATAAAACAAAAAACTGCATTTCGATGATTAGTAAACAATAATGGGAAAATGTTTGCTTCATTTATTTTCGAACATTTGATGTAAAGTTTTATTTTAAAAAAATACAACGTAATAAAACATGATATTTTTATTTACAAACAAATTTATTTAACAGTTAATCTTGTTTTCTCAATTTATCTCATCATTAAGGAACAAACATTTTGTTTTTGTTTTATTTTAAGTAAATACCGTACGGTATTTCTTTACAGCTAGTAATGTATTATACTGAATAAAATCGATTTTTTGGTACTTATTTCTGTTTTATTTTAGACTTTGATTATATCAGTTTTCTCAGAATTAAATTCTCTACAATTAATGTTTGTTGATTTTATGTATTTATTACCAATTTAACAAAGTTATTGTACATCAAACTTAAAAAAACATTGTTTCGTGCCCCAATTTTTTGCATTTAACCCTGAATCCCTCAAAAACTACTACAGGTACAGTTCTGAAACCTATTTTATTAGCTTTATCAGGTAAAAATACATAAGAATCCACGATATTTCTTACTTAATCAACCTTTCCAAAAGTTCAGTATGGCTTTATTTTACTCTTTACCCAGGAATTCAGGCGAAATCTTTCGCTAGCTGTAACTCGCTAACGAAGCGTTTTCGGACCTATGTTTATATAACATTTTTTCATTATTTTTATTAGTACAATGTGCTGTAGAAGTGGGGGGAGAACTTCATGAATCACCCTGTATATATATATATATATATATATATATATATATATATATATATATATATATATGAATATCAGGAATATTTTTAAAGTAAGAACCATTTATCTCTGTAGTCCCGTGTGTACCTAAGGTTTTTCATCAAACCCTAGAAAGTTTCACTTCTAGCTGGTTTATACCTTCCAGTTGAACCCACACTGGGCACAACATAATCCGATGTGTAACTTTAATCTGGGCAACCTTATGGGTACCCAGGAGTGGCACATCACTAACAGCAAATGACGAGATTCTGGGGTACAAGGGCAAGGGTAGTTTAATAGGTCTAGTCTACTGCAGGAGATGACTGTTGGAGTTGGTGGGGTTCCATAAGAGTCCAAGGTTCTTGCTAGACTAGAGATAAGGATGTGCCACCCCCTGCCTGCTTTGACTGGAGGCTGGTTAGAGCTGGCTTCCCCTTCTTCAAGACATGACTGAGATTAATGCCCTAAATTTTTCTTCATGGATTTCAACAGAAATTCCTTATTAAGTTATTTCAATGATTCTTTATATAACTCTATATGAATTATATTTAGGTTTATATCAAAAATAAAAACCAAATTTTAAAACATTTTGATTGTATAAATAAATTTACGGTTGTACTAAATTTGTATTTTTTTTACATTTTTTTCTTCATTTTAATAAGGATGTTTCAAGTGCTCAAATTTTTGTGTTGATTCAAGTCTGCTGATAATACCAATATAAGCCATTAATAAAATAGATGCTCAAAGTCAGCTCTAATTGTAAAAAAAAAAATTGGAGGCAAATGGTTGGGTTTTACTTGAACTTACAGATGCTACGTAAAATAAACAATCCAAGTAAACTGTCAACTCCATACATATTCGTTTTGCGGTAGAATGCTAAAAAGGTTTAAAATATATTATCTTATCGTTGTGTCTTTTCCTCTTCCCTAGGCACTACTTACTACGAATTGTTAGTTAATTTACCATTATTATGTTTTTAAAGCATAGTGTAAATTAGACCAACTCTTTTTAAAAGTGAAAATGGTAATACAAAAATTACTGTCAGGCCAGTACGGATGTAACCTCATAATAGGACTAAATTAGGGAGTAACATTCTCCAATATAAAAAGTACACAAACTCAATGTTACCCCACGGTAGTATGCGGCACAGAGGTTGTGTTCTTTCATGATGTAGGTGGCAGAGGAGGAGTTAACAGCGAGCATAGACCCACCCCAAGTGCAGGTTTTAGCTACCCCCTGCACCTTGGCAGGAGGGAGAGGATCCCAGCCGGCCGCAGTGTGTCGCCAGAACACAACGTTACCAACAGTGGTGCAGCCACACAGCACACCTGGGACAACCATCAGCAAATCAGGAAAAATTTTGAAAAATATTTGGTTAATACAAACCTATAATGCTCTATTATACTTGTTGTGGCCTTCCATTTTTTTTTAAAATTCTTTAAGACAAATCCTCTAAGAAGAATATTAAAGTACAATATTTTGTATCTGAATTAAATAGAAAAATATTTATTTCAACTCATTGCTACAGTGCTGAAATGACTGAGATTTTGTTCATTATGAACATTGCTAGCCCTAACCCATTGTATTCTCCTACTTTCTGTGGGAAAGTTTTGTGAACAATTTCATTTTAATTTTAATTTTTAATTGTACATACAAAATGAGTTTTATATGGACCCACTGTGGTTTTTTGATAGGTAAAATAAATTTAAGATCTCTTTTGCAGGAAAGCTAATAATAAAAGTTGAAAAATGTTAGTTTGGATCAAACAGCACAACCTAATGAGTGAGCGTTGTGTTAGGAGCAACCTAACAAAGCGACCTACCGCGTAACTGTACAAATAGTCCATGTGTGTGATTAGTTTTAAGTTTGATTTTTGATTGTGAGTGAATACTAAATAGTTCTATTCAACAATGAATGACAATGACTACAACATTCGTTGATGGTTAGAAGAAGGTTTTAGTGAATGTTACTTTTTGTTGCTTGCAAGGGAATGAGTCTGACATGGATGCTGATTCTGAGCATTGTGAAGAAGACACAAACACGGAGCAGTTAACAATGAAGAACCAGAACAGACTGTTCTGGAAGAAGGTATGAACAAACAGACATCCTTGCAAATTTTTCAGGATGCTGATCCTACGTTTTCTGGAGCAGGGGTGCCAATCCCTCCCAATGTCTACCCGAATGAACTAATTATCGCCCTCCCATATTTTTATTTTACAACTGTTCTTGTTCAGTAAGTGAGAATGGGATTATTGAAGACAAAATTAGTTGAAAATTTTAAGTTTATTTTAATAGAACATTGATCTTGTAACCTGTAAGAAAAGGTAAAAGTAAATCAGAGAAAACCTAACTGAATGTAATAAGAATTTCAACTGCAATGGACCTCACATATTTCAACTTAAAAAGAAAAGGTAATTAAAACAACTCAAATTACCAATGACTGAACTAGTTTTTAATGGAATTCTAAACATAATAAATACTGTTCCACATCAATCGCTTTACAAAAACAGAGGTCACAGTGAGAGAAAACAGAATTTTGTAGAACCCATTCAAGTTAGGGAATCCAGTGAGCTGCTTAAAACACCTGTATAGCTTAATATACAGTACACACCTGTATATATATATATATATTTCTTTTTACATGCATACTATATATAATAGCATAGCACAACATATATAAAGCAGTAGGGCATTCTCTTTGAATAATTGTTTTAATATCAATGTTATTACCACTCATGTTAGCAGCTCCGTCCATGTTTTTACCAATCACATCCTGTAGATTGGCTAGGCATACTTTTGCCAGTCGTGTCTCCACTTGTAAAAACTGTTATAAGATACCACCCCCTCCTTATCAAATTAAAGAAGTATGGTTTCTACGATGGTTGTGTTAATTGTGTCGAGTCTTATCTTACCGGATGTCAGCAATATGTGAAGGAGGAGAATAAATTGTCTGACTGGAAACCTGTTACAAGGGGGGTCCCACAAGGCTCTGTACCTTGGCCTTTCTTATTCTTACTTAATATAAACAACGTCACTTCAATTATAACACATTCAAATTTTCATCTTTACGCCAACATTTGCAAATATATATATATATATAGTCTCTTATAGTTTAAAAAGAAAACTACAATTTTTTCGTACAATATTTCGTTGTAATTAACAACTTTTTCAAGTACACTTTTAAAACATACACAGAATAAAATAAACCTTAATTTATTTTATTCTGTATATATATATATATATATATATATATATATATATATATATATATATATATATATATATATATATATGGGTCAAAATCACAAAATGGGATAATTTTAACAAAACTTTGTTAAATAAAAAAATTAAAGATAATATTTTCAACTTTGTTGTTTATAAACCTTAAACAATGTACTTAATTACCTTCATCACAGCAGAGCTCAATTTCAGGTTAGTTTTATTTTATACATTTTTTCGTGTGATAGAGCATGTAAAATATTCACTCCGGTCACACTCCCTTTTTTATCATTACTATCCAAAATAAAACCAAGAAACATAAAATACTAACTTTTATTAAATAACTACGGTATTATCTGTATATGTATGGGATTCAACACTGTTATATTAGATTAATGTTTCATTTTTTCCTAAAAACAACTAAGAAAATATGCATTTACGATGTTTAGTTAGCTCAAGTTACTTATAAAAAGCTAAAATCAATGCCATAACTTAACTACCTATCATGTGCTATTAGAGTAGTATTTAAACATGGAAAATAATGTTAAATTGAATTATTTTTTTATAGGAATTAAACGATTTTAATACATTTCTGCAAGTGACCGAAGTGAATCGAGCGTGACAGAAATGAACTGTACGTGACAGAAGTGAACCTACGTGACAGAAGTGATTTCTTCCTTCAAATCAATTTAAGATTTATTTAATGTAATATTAAAAAACCATTGTGACAAGATTTTATTTGGATAGTGCGTTTTAAGTAAGGACACGAAGGAAGATGCGTTTGAAAAAAAAAGGACTTCAATAGTACAAATTATTTTAATGAAAACGTTACTTTGAAATAAAGACAAATCAAACATCTTAAAATTAATATTTGAGAACAAATGTACAAAAATTACATGTCTTGACTTTCTTCAGTAGCTAGCAGGTTATCGATGTCCTTTGTAGAAAGTTGGTCACTTTTACCGATTTTCTTGGAAGAATGGTGAGCCTCATGGATAGCCTAATAATAAAATGAAATTAATAGCCTCAGAATTATTAAATACATTTGTAAAATATCAGCATTACATGTCTTAATCAATAATATTGTAAAAATATCTATAGTTTGACAAAATATATCATGATCAAAATTACATTTGTTTTCTAATGTAGAAAAGCTGAAGATGAAGGCAAATATTTTAATGTAAGGAAGAGAGAGATTGCTTACTTAGTATTTATACCTAAGGCTAAATATACGATTAGTTACCTTGTCTTTCACAAGTAGCTTATTCTTTGGACTGGAATATGAGACAAATGAAGTGTTATTTTCTATGGATATTTCTTTCTTTGTTTTATCCGGTTCAGCCTCACATTTTATTCTTAATTTGGTGGCTTTATTTTTTTGTTCTTCATTTTCAATAGCTGGATCGTCATCATCTCCTTCAGAAGACGATGTCGAATAAATCATGTGGTACACAGTTTTTTTACCATAATTGTTTTCCGCTATGAGCTTGCAGGGAATCTTTCTTTCTTTTGTATTTTCAAAAAACTTTACCAATAGTATAGTGGTCGCAGTATGTATCTGGCTTACAAGAAAAGCAAGATAAACTTCTTGAATACATTATGCTATTCGAACCCCATGTTATCTGCCTAGCCAGCGTGATATTTTTTATGGGTGGGATCACTGTTGCTTTTACTTCTTTTTTCATTTCATCAACGGTTGAACTGTCTATTTCAATCAAGTTAATTTTTGTCCTCTTCTTTTAAGTGTTCACAAAATCTGAAGCACAGGTAATATCGGTTCCATGTCTAACAACTTCGTCTGCCATGCGTTTCAATACTCCTACCACACCATCCATTGGGCCTTTGCCATGGCCAGCCTCTGTATAGTTCCAAGTCATAAATTTTAAATTCTTAAAATATGTTGGTACTTTGCTTTTCATGAGAAAAATGTTGTACCTATTCTTATATTGGCTTGAAGGACCGTCAGAATAAAAATGAATAACCTTAGTGGCTGGGTATTTGTCTCCGATATGTTTTAGGATAGGGTCCATGTGTGCCCAAGTAGCATGGGCCTGGTGGTCTAAATGATCAGATACTGTACAGAAGCTTTTTGCTACCAACTTCCCAGAATTATTCTTAACACAATATAGTCCAGTATTTAAAGTTATCTGTCGTTTTGAGGCACCAAAATGTGCCGATTGGATTTCCTCTGTGTGCTTAGCAATATAATTTTCAGAAAAATCTATCCTCACTAATAGTTCTCCTTCTGTCAAATTAGCTTTAAGTTGCTTTAATTTTTAAGATTGCTGTATGTAATAATACACATGCTTCTTGAAAGCTATTAGTTCATTATTGAGCTCATTACGTAGTTCTGAAACATTCTGTATATTTTTCTTCTTTACAATTTTTACTATTTTCTTTCTTTTCCCCTTAATGACTTTCTCTTCTTTAACAGTTTGCCATTGATAAAACTTCACTTTAAAGTCATTGTCATATTGGTAAGATATGTGCGCATTCTCACATTTCTCACAGAGGTTCATCATACAGAACTCATTTCTTGGATCACAGGCAATGGTGTCAATTACATCATTGGCATTATTTTGGGATATAACTTTTAATTTTCTTAAAGCATTTATTTTCAGGTCTATATTTTGGTGTTTGATGCAAGCACAAGTTTCTCTGTCGGCTGCTTTTGGGGAAGTTATCCAGAACGGGCATAGTCTAGAAAATGTTGATAATGAAATATTTATGTTGCTTTCAATGACAAATCTTTTATGCAAGTTCTTCTTGTAATCCAACAAGACTCTGCGTTGTTTTTTTTCTTTGTTTTTTATAATAAAATCTCGTTTGCCAGGACAAATACGGCTAACCGTATCGTCTTCATAAAATTGTATGACATTTCTTGCTTGTTGGTCATAAATACATTTTTTCCGCTTACGTTCGTACTTGAACTCACCTCCAATACTTCTGCTCATTTTATACGATACTAGATCTTTAAAATGGCTCTGAACTCTATACCTTTTTAAAATTTTATTCCCTATTATCTTAGTAACTAACTGGTGCTCTTTGGATTTGTTATTTACTCTAGATACCTGACTTTTTAATTGTTTTCTTAAAGAATATCCTAAAAACAACTGTTTCTTTACTTTTTGTGAAACCCTGTCTTTACCAATTAACATGTTCACTTGTTTGTTTGGCGAGGGGGAACCTAATTGAGGCATATCTTTCTGTTTGGATTTTGCTCTCCTCAGTCTCATTTTATACTTCTGAAGTTTGCTTTTTAGTTTTTTAATTTCTTCCTCCTGTATTTTTATTTTTCTATGCGCTTTGCTCCTATCTTTTCTTACTATCTTACGTCCCCTTTTCTTTTGTTCCGAGTTAGGAGGGGACATTTCAGGTACTGCTGCTAGTAATTTCCTCTCTTTTTGTTTAAATTTGATATTTTTTTCCGATCACCGCCATTGTTTTTTTATTCGGCGATGTTCACGAGGTGTCATGTCTTTAACTTTTTTCATTTTATTTTTACTTTTTAGTTTAGCATATCGTTTTCTATCTTTACTTCTCTTTAACTCCAACTCTTCTTCAGTCATTTTCGCCCTATGCTTACGTTGTCTTTCTTTTGCTAAATCTCTCTGTCTCTTCAACGTTTCACTATCTGATGTTTTCTTTGCACGTGCCATTTCTTCATTGAGTTCAGCCTGAAAACATGCATATTACTCGAGTTGGCGCCACAAAAGCATGTTGGATAAATATGTTCAAATATTAAGTGCTATTATTTAAATAAATCATTTGTAGCTATTAAAATCTTAAAAAAATATGTGCCTAACAATGATTATAGCAGTTCATTTGGATTTTACCTTGAAACCCTAAGTGAGGTTAGGAAGAATTTTTACAAACAAATTAAAATTGATAATTTTATAATTTAAAATGTATAAAACACTTTGTATTTTACATATCTTTAACAATAACAAATTGCGTCTTGTAAATAATTATTGCAGTTTAGTATTTAAAATCATATTAACAAGAAGTAATTCTTTTTGTAGGTCATTGTAACGTTAAATATTTGTATCGGCGTAATTGTAGGCCAAAATAATAATTTTCATTAAACGTAAAAGGCCTGTAATGTATCTAGTAATGTATACATAGCATAATAGATATATCTATTAATATAAGTTCACTTCGGTCACTCCATTCACTTACGGTCACAACCACGTTCACATCGGTCACTCTTATTCACGCCCGGTCACGTGAGAGAAGAGAGCGTGACCGAAGTGAATATTTGTAGTTCAGATAGTGCCACTGCGCAGACAGCAAAAAACCAAAAAAACCGTTTTGAGTTTGAGGTTATGTTTTAATGCAGTCTCTAGTATTGAGCAATCGAATTAGTTTTATTATATGTTTATAAGTTATTGCTTTATATAAGTGACCGAAGTGAAAGGTAATTAACATACGGCAAGTTTTTTACCTGGAATTATGTAGAAATCCAAAGAAGATTGTAACAAACTAAACACAAATCACAACGTAAACAACACGTACGCTCAACTTCTTACTGACTGCAGACGAAAGTCGTGGATCGAACCGCCCGTGTCGGTTATATTGCTATTTTTAAAAATGACGCTGACTGAGAAGGAAGTGAAGGAACAGACGTTCTATGCATTAACCCTTTGAAGGCCAAGCCATTAAATTCATTTGTACTTCTAAACACCCCAGCCATTATATCCAGATTACTTGCCAAAAAGGCCAGCCTCAAAATGGCACTTTTGACACACTCCTACAAACACTGGTGTAACTCATCTATAAATAGTAGTATCTTAGTGATGTTTGTTTTGTTTTATTTAGTAGTATATATAAAAGCATCAAAATATATTTTTTGTAACAATTAAACTTTTTTATTATTATTATTTTTATTTATTTTTTTCAAAAAATTAGGATTTTTTTTTATTTTTTGTGTTTAATTGGTGACAACTAGGATAAAAAAAATTATTTCAAGGAAACCATTATTATTATAAGAAAGTATACATATTTTCAAACAAGTATAGAAAAAATCATATGGATATCTTCAGAAATAAAGTTTTTAGAAATATTTTTATAGAAAACTACAACACAGCACACCATGCGAATCAACATGAAAGTTTGGTATAACAAGTGTTTACCTTGTAACTTCTTGTTTGGTCCATAGGCCATGTGAATTACTGTAGAATGGTCACCTTATAGTTTTCTCTTGTTTACACAATTGTCTTCAAACACTTTATACATGAACATTTAAAAATGTATAGTAATAATAATTATAGTTAACAAATCTATATACAATATTTACACGGTCTTTTGTGCTTCTTTATGCACATTTGTGTTTATGGAAACACTCTGCATGTACTCCTTTGGTACATTTTAAACAATGCAGTCTTGTTCTCCTTCTTTGATTTTTTGTACTGCAGACACAGCAATTCTTTTCTTTCTTTTCAGGAATCTTATCCCATTCCAAACCGACTAAGGGGCATTTGGCCATCACCTCCTCCTAAATTAGCTGGAATGTTCTTAGCAATTAGCCAGTCTTGAGCAAGTGTCTCAATAACATTTATTGTGAAATTCAAACGTGACTTAGGTTTGTCTTTGCAGTTCATTTTGTATAGAATATAAGAATTCAAAATCATTCTAGACAAAATATTGAATGTGATCTTACGCCAATATTTTTACGGTACGCTCTCGTCTAGATATGAATATAACATCTGGTCCGTGGTGTCGATCCCACCCATAAATTTATTATACTGGTGGATCATGTCTGGTTTTGTTTTTATTACCACTTTTGTTCCCTTATTCTTGCTTACTTGTACGTTAGCAGCTTTGCTATCAGAAGACACAAGAATCACCTGACTTTTTTGAGATGACTTCTCTCTATAAGCTAAACCTAAAATTTCCTTACTCCTCATGTATCTTTTTATCCCCTACCTTGTATTTTCCTAACAATTCATCAGGGATTCCTCTCCTATTTCTTCCTGATTTGTACCTGTTACAAATGTCATTTTTGAATATAAATATTCAATTAGAGGAATGGACGTGAAAAGTTATCAGTATACAAGTGATAAGCCTTGTTCAGATAGTTCCCCATGTCCAATAATTTTGTAACTACAGTAAAAGCTAGACCTCTTTTTCTTATGTTTTCCTGGTCTTCATTGCTTTTAGCTCCTTTATAACAAAAGAATGCTAAGCAATAATTTGAGACGGAATCACACAGCACCCAAGTTTGATCCCCCATTTGTGGTGCTTTTTGTTAGGCATATACTGCAATAGTTGGGTATGATTTTTGGTTCCAACTAGAGACTCGTCAATGCTTAGATGCTGGTTAGGGATATAATATTGACGGAAAACTCTATTAGCATGGTCTACAAGTGGCTGAAATTTTGCTGTGGGGTCATAATATGGGGTACCGTGTTTTGCCAATTTTTTTATTGTCAACCATATGAAAAAATCTTAAAATATCTTCAAATCTATTTCTGCTGAACAATCGAGGAATACCATGGTGTAACCTGAGAAGAAGAAGAGCTCCCAGTACATATCTATAGAAGGTTTTTTATTCAGTCCCATATTCAAATTTGCTGCTATGAAAGCTTTCATTTCCGCAAAAGAAACTTTTTCCCATACCCTGTTCATTCCACTACTATTTATGGCATCTTGAGCATAGCGGTTGGTCTCGGTAACAAAATTTTCAATAAGGTTATTAGTGAGAAAAAGCAGCACATACATAATGGGAGCTGAGTCTGGAGGTGGGCAATGTCTTGGACCAGGAATCTCATTGAATGAAAAATCATGTTTAGGCCTAATAGATGAATCATCATTTTCACTGACAGGAACCCATATTCTTTCTGGAGAATAGGCTAAGTCACTATCATTAGGAGTAGCATTAGTACTACCCTTAGGCCTACCTCTAGGCCTTGGAATATTTGTTACACTAGGGCCTAAGCTAACATTTTGCTCAGAATCAGAACTAGAACTCACATCAAAAAATCTAGGCCTAGTTTGTAGGGGCAGACCAAATCTGGTTTGTAATGTAGACGGCCCTAAATTGGCAGGATCGAACGTAGGATCATCGTCCGTATCGTCCAAGTTACTAGTGCTGTCTTCAGAAGAAAAGAGATCATAATTGGAAGTGTCATTACTAATAGTCCTTACATTAGCATTTTGAAGACAGGAAAACAATGTGTCCTCACTTACAGGCGATGCTTCACGACGTCTTTTGTTACTCATTGCTAAATGTAAACCAGAAAAGAAACATTACTAAACTTCACAGCAAATGTAACATAACCTCACATTACAACGTCTAAGAACAAAACCAAGTGTACAAAGCCACAACGAACAAACAGCTGCTACCAAAGAGAACCGAACATCTTGTTTGACACGTCACTGCCTTCTGAATTGCATCTTTCTACTGAACAAAAAAAAGTAAAAACATTTTTATAATAATTATAATAATTTGAAAGGATATATGTTTACGTTTCGTTTGATACTTATATTACAAACCGAAAATAAAGAGGTAAGGGAATAATTTAATCAAATGAAGGGTGCCGATTTCTCGGCGCGATGCCGTTTTTCGAACTGATTTTTCTATGCCGATATCTTGGCTCACGGCCGTTTCGGAAAAGAAATTCGAGAGCCAGTATATCGGCCCGTGGGCCGTCAAAGGGTTAAAACAGTTTGTTATTTTACTGTCATGAGTGTGTTATACTTGTTCTCACAAGCGCTTAGTATAAACTAACTTTTACTACCTTTAATTCTTTTTTATGTCATAAAAATATATGAAATGTTCTACCCTCAAATTACGTACACTTGGTGGTAACGCGTGACCGGACGGGAATATGCCAAACTAAAACGGTTACTGTAAATCAAATAAGGAAAAATTTTAATAAATATATATTTCTTTATTTAAAATTTAAATACTGTCACACTTATTGTACATAATTATTTTTTTTTTAGTCCTAGGGTTTAATTTGTAAAGATGATGTAACATGTATTGTCCCATTTTGTGAATTTGAACCCCATATATCAATATTAGACTTCTTGATATAAAGTTCCTTTAATATTTCGGCTTTTACCGTTTTCAAAAAGGTATAATAAAAAAATAACACCACAGCAACAAAATTTACAAAAGTTTCAATTCTGCTTTTATACACCCGAAGTGAATATATATATATATATATATTATATATATATTGAAGCCATTAACTTTTGGGCAATACAACAAGTACTGAAACTAAATGAAAACACGACGCAAGGAATGATAGTTGGTAACTCTAGAATGATAAACCAAATTAATCTTGACACCGACCAAAACTTAAACTTAACAGTTGTAAACTAAATTACCAAAACAAACTTAAAAATCTCGGACACACTATGAACAAAAATCTTAACTGGACTGACCAAGTTACGATAGCATGCAGAAGAATCTTTGCTGGCATCCACGGTTTGAAGCGGTTTTGCCTTGTACCTGCCATTCAGTGTTAAGGTGATGCTCATTAAGACTCTTATACTACCACACTCTGACTACTGTGATGAGTGACATGACCATTGAGCAATCGTACAAACTCCAACATGCTCAGAACTACTGTATAAGATTTAATTTTAATCTCAGACATCATGAACACATAAAGCAATATTTTCAAGCAATTGTCACTCATGAAACTTCATCAACTACGTAAATTCTGGCTTTACAGATTAAAACTGGCTTTTAAAAGGGTTGATGAGTATTTAATACATCCAGAATTGGTTACGTATTCAAAATAAGCTCATATGACCAAAAACATAATTCTCAGTAATTTGAAAAAAAGGATTATTTCATAATTGACCTTTAAAATCAGATAATTTGTTAAAGACTACAAAAGATAAAGAAAAGATATATATTTTTCTTTTTTCAGCTTGCTTAGTCATCAAATTTGTTGTTATTTCAAACTACTCAAAAATCACGTAAGGATGAGCTAAGTTTCATATTGTAAATGTTTGTAATTGTAACAATAAAGTATGATTATATTAACTGCAAAAAAGGGCTACATTAACAGGTAAAAGCCATTTATTTGCAACTAAAAGGCATAACCATTTTTTGAGTTCTAGGAAAATAAAAACCTACCTTTGTTGGAGCTGTAAGCCAAACAAGTGATGGTCTGTGCTGTAACGTCAGGTAGCTGAGCACTCAGAGTATATGTCTCTCCTGAGGAGGGTTCCCAACAGCGCACTGTTGTGTCACTGACTGTACAGGCCAGCACACACCACTGCCTGCCCATACTATTGCGTTGCTACTACCACTCAACTTCACCTGCAATATCGAGAGTGATTCAGTTGGTATTTACATCAACTACAATGAGTTCCCAGCACCCTACAACTGTGTCACTGACTGTACAGGTCAGCACACCACCACCGCCTGCCCATACTATTGCGTTGCCACTACCACTCAACTTCACCTGCAATATCGAGAGTGATTCAGTTGGTATTTACATCAAATACAATGAGTTCCCAGCACCCTACAACTGTGTCACTGACATGTACAGGTCAGCACACTATCGCCTGCCCATACTATTGTGTTGCCACTACCACTCAACTTCACCTGCAATATCGAGAGTGATTCAGTTGGTATTTACATCAAATACAATGAGTTCCCAGCACCCTACAACTGTGTCACTGACTGTACAGATCAGCACACCACCGCCTGCCCATACTATTGCGTTGCCACTACCACTCAACTTCACCTGCAATATCGAGAGTGATTCAGTTGGTATTTACATCAACTACAATGAGTTCCCAGCACCCTACAACTGTGTCACTGACTGTACAGGTCAGCACACCACCGCCTGCCCATACTATTGCGTTGCCACTACCACTCAACTTCACCTGCAATATCGAGAGTGATTCAGTTGGTATTTACATCAAATACAATGAGTTCCCAGCACCCTACAACTGTGTCACTGACTGTACAGGTCAGCACACTATCGCCTGCCCATACTATTGTGTTGCCACTACCACTCAACTTCACCTGCAATATCGAGAGTGATTCAGTTGGTATTTACATCAAATACAATGAGTTCCCAGCACCCTACAACTGTGTCACTGACTGTACAGATCAGCACACCACCGCCTGCCCATACTATTGCGTTGCCACTACCTCTCAACTTCACCTGCAATATCGAGAGTGATTCAGTTGGTATTTACATCAAATACAATGAGTTCCCAGCACCCTACAACTGTGTCACTGACTGTACAGGTCAGCACACCACCGCCTGCCCCTACTATTGCGTTGCCACTACCACTCAACTTCACCTGCAACATCGAGACTGGTTCAGTTGGTATTTACATCAAATACAATGAGTTCCCAGCACCCTACAACTGTGTCACTGACTGTACAGGTCAGCACACCACCGCCTGCCCATACTATTGCGTTGCCACTACCACTCAACTTCACCTGCAATATCGAGAGTGATTCATTTGGTATTTACATCCAAATACAATGAGTTCCCAGCACCCTACAACTGTGTCACTGACTGTACAGGTCAGCACACCACACCGCCTGCCCCTACTATTGCGTTGCCACTACCACTCAACTTCACCTGCAACATCGAGAGTGGTTCATGGTGGAATACAATATTTTAAAAATTAGACATGTAAAATGTACAGTACAATTTTACAGTTGCGGTTTTACAATGTGTGAGTTTAATTACTACTCTGGCACTATTTAGTTATTCAGAATCAAAATTCTATATCCACATCATGATTTAGAAAATCCTGTGGACTATAAAATGGATTTTGTTGTAACCAATGTAATACCTTACTCTTAAACACCCCAGTTGAGGCAGTCCAAGCTGTTACATCAAGTTTATTAAAGAAAACAATGCTGTTCACCATGTGAGATGAACCTGTTTTGGCCAGCTTGTGCTGGGGTATATCAAGCTTATCACGATTTCTAGTATTATAAGAATGTAAATCTTGTCTAAGTGTGAATGAGTGCAAATTAGTTTTTAAATATAATAATAGATGGAAGATGTATAGGTTTATAATTGTGAGAATTTTTAAACTAATAAAAAGTGGTTTACAGTGTTCTAAGAATTCAGCTCTACAGATTGTTCATAAAAACCCTATTTTGTATTATCAAAATATCTTTAACGTAAGAAGAATGACCCCAAAGTATTAATCTATAAGAAATATGAGACTGGAATAAACCAGAGTATGCTGTCCTCAAATATTCAATAGAAAAAACATCTCTTAGTTTCCAAAAAAGATAACTTACTCGCGAGAGCCTAATGCATAAGTTATTAATGTGATGGGACCAGTTTAGTTTAGAATCAATGTGAATACCAAGTAATTTTGCGGTACACACACCTTATCAACTGACAAAGTTTGACAGTCACATTCCAGAGAAGCTATAAACATAATCTAAGAGTTTGAGGATCTGTAACTATTTTACGAGTTTAATAAGGACATTGTTTAGAGAGTGTTGATTGCTTGGATAAGATTGTGTGAAAACAAACTGGAATAAATAAATTGAAATTGTTGCATACAGAATCGAAACTACTTGAGATAAAGCCAAAGTTTAAATACAAACAATTTTTTTTTTATTACCTTTAAAGTAACAATAAAAAACCTGTTAAAGATGTTTTTTTTAATTTTTAAAATCCTGTACATTTACAGCAAGATAAATTGAAAACACATTAAATTTTTTTTAATTATCTGTGTCAAGGAACCTTTAAAATGAGGTACCACACACACCCCACCTTTACATTTAAAAAATTTCCCAAAAATCCCCACTCCCCAAAAAAATCTCTTGCAGTTGAATCTTCACAAAGTCTTGTTATACTGCTACAATCAGTGGCCCAGGTGGTCTGGTTCATTCTGTATACAACTAATGTTTATAAAAGTAACTATTGATTAATTATATTTATAACACCATTGTTCCTCTTTGTCAAACACAATCTGAACAATCTGTTATATTTCATTTAATTATTCATATGTTTAATATGGTATTTAATAATGGGGTCCAAACTTCAAGATTGATATTATTTTGTGATAAGATCAATATTTTGTTATGAAAATCCAACTTTCCTTAACAATGTTGTTTATAATAAGTTTCTTATTTGAGTAAGATAATTCCAGTTCATATCAACTTACGGTT
>NW_025780942.1:0-80998 GCF_021130785.1 Homalodisca vitripennis | reverse complement strand
AGATTAAAGAATTAAACAAAATATGAAAAACATACACTTGATTGTTACTGGAAAGAAGATCTATAAAATGATAAAAGGGAAATTATAACAATTAAACCTTTGTAGAATAAAAACTCTAAAATCTTGCAGTCCCTCCCCACGTCGAAGATAGTACTGTCTTTGATAAACCATAGTTGGTGTCTTTCTTCATAGGAATCACCAATGGAATATTATTCTTACAGTAATGACCTTTTGTTTCACCCACAAAATGTGGCTATATTCTATAAGAAAAAATTCTATAATGCTCTTTAATGAATATGTCTGTTGATTAAATCTTGATACTCACAAAAAATTCCTAAGAGAAATTCATTCAATTAAGTCTTGATTATCTTGAGCAAGGAAACGTATAATATGGGAAAAAATGTCATAAAAAACGATGGAAAAACTCTCTTGTTTTGTTTATTTTTTACTTTCTCTTTTTTCAATAATCTTTACGTAATTATATTAAAATATATAATCCCTTATTTTTTTTCGTTTTTTTGTGTGCTACACACGTGGTGCCAGTTTTTCGTTGCTTTCTGCCAATAAATGACTCTACAATGTTCTTTTTAATTCTGATTTCATTTAAAGACGGGTATCAACTTGTTGTCTGAGAGATAAACCTGCGAATTCAACTGAATTCATCTTATGTTGCAACTGTTTTTAATGCTAGAAATTGTAGAGACTTTGGTGAGTTCATGTTGTTTGGTGAACTATTTAGTAGAAAGTTTTTTATTAAAGTAATGTTTTTAGTAAACAATGTTTTAATATTGATTAAACTTTCTATTAAAGATAAAATCCTTTATTCGTTAGCAGAATTTGACAAACATTTTTACAAAAGCACAGCATTAAGAAAGTAGGAAGCTCAGATTTTTGGTTAATCTTTTTCAAGTTTCCTCCGAGTAGAGTTGATAGTAATGTGCACGATCCTGGATCGCCGTTTGGAGACGCAAACGACTGTAAGATTTCGGTTAATTTTTTCATTGAGATTTGCTGTGTTATTTCTCAGACTTTCCTTTTATCGGTACATTGAGAACAGTATTTTAACATTGCTTTTCGGTTGGGGCCTGCCGAAAGTGCCGCCAGGAAACCTCCATATATACTATCTATCTTATATATATATATATATATATATATATATATATATATATATATATATATATATATATATATATATATATATAAATGGCAATCGCCTTATTTAATTTCAATAAAACATTGAATCGTAAATACTACCGGCATTATTAAAACGCATGTGTGACAGATTGCGCCCAAACACAAAATAATTGAATTGAAAAAATTGAGCGCTCTGTGGTGTAATGGTAGCACATTCACACGGCAAGTGAGAGATCCGGGTTCGACTCCCGGCCGAGCAAGTACTTTTTGCGATTCAATGTTTATTGAAATTATATATATATATATATATATATATATATATATATATATATATATATAAGCAAGTGAAAGATACAGGTTCGAGTCCCGGCGGAGGAAGTACTTTTTGTGATTCAATGTTTATTTAAATAAAATTAGGCTATTGCCACCTATACAAACTTTATATGTATATATATATATATATATATTATATATATAATAAAATAAAATCTTTAACCAAACAGTTACCTGCGGATATACACGCAATTTCGTTGGTTTTGCACCTGTATGAGCGTTTCTGGTTCCAGTGAATTAAATTTCCGACGCCAATGTTTACGTTTGTTATCGTATCCTGAACATTGAAACTAGTCGATTTCCATGTACTTGGCTAGTTTATAATAGATCTGTTTACAATTTCTGTAAGTTTGATTTGAATAAACCCCTCGCCTGCCATTTGCCATGTTTACTCGCACTACTCCTTATTGCATTCTTCACCTACTCTACATACACAAAAACTTTTGTATTGTACAAATATATTCACTTTTCCAATATTTCGGTATACCAGATGTGTATTGTTTTCACAAATAGTTTTATTATTTTACTTCTAAAATTGAAATGTTTATGCTTTTGTGCCATCTTACTTATTTTTACTATGTTTCTGTGTGTTCAGAAAAAATATTGTAATGGTCTAAAACAAAATAAAGTATTTAAAAATACCATTTTGCGACAAATACAAGAGCAGCTTTTTAATGGAAAACACCTCAAACATGTTCTAAAATTATAATATCAATATCTTTTGCCAGTCCTAAAAACAATGGTACAACTATACCAGTAAAACACAAGCAAAAACACAATCTGTTGAAAACATGATGATTGCAATAAAAAGTTATGAAAATAAAACAAATAATTTTTGTATCTAATCCTCTAATGTAAAAGTTTATGAGCAGTTACAATAATACAGTTTAAATCTTGAAAGAGATTAATTACAAAGAGCTTTGCAATGGTCGAAATGGATGTAATTTCTAATCAGATTTAGCGCCACTACAGAGAACCAATTTATCGTTGCTATTGAGCCGGGGCTCAGTTTGGACAATTTATTTTTGTCTATTATTTTTCCCACCTCGGCCACTCTTGTCAGTCGGTGGGGTGAGTCACTCCGTCAGAGTATTGATTTTCTGCCTGGTTGGACTGATTGGTTGAGGTCAGCTGGTTGACCTTGACTAGTTTACCGACCAGCGTTCACCGGCACCGGCTACTGTTCGGAGCGGTCAGACACGTTCGGAGAAGCTACTGCGTTGCTGTCTGTTCACTGCTCGTCCCGTTCCACATGGCTGGCTAATTCTACTACTTTCGGCAGGTAATTGTCTTTTTCACTCTCTTTACTTAATTAGTTGGCGGTTTTTCTCTCCCACCCCAGACATATATTATCGTAGATTAGTTTATAAGTAGTTTATATATATATTATTTTGTAACTGGTGTTCCTCGTGTACGTGTTCGTGTCGCAAAGTGTTCTATCCTGTCTTTCGTACGTTCTAAATTTGTTTATTTATTTACTATGCAAGTTAAGTTTTTTATTTTTTTCTTCTAGTGCTTTCTAACTGATCCGTTCGGCGAACGGAAATTATTTATTCCGTGTACACACTTTGTTTTTTTTTAGTGTAAGCGAGACGGTACAGACTTTGCAAATTTTTGTTACCTCGTGTTTTGGGTTGCGTGCAAAATTGGGTGGCAACATTCGTGATTTCAATTTTATTATTTAATTATTGCCTTTATAGTATCGTTGAACTGATTAGAATTTAATTATTGTTATTTGGGAAATAATGTATTGTTATTATTATGTAAATTATATAATTATTATTAGCCGACCTTACAATTAATATTTAATAGCAAAATGTAAATTATTATAATATTATAATAGAATGATTAAAATCCAGCGAATTATAGTTACAAGTAATTGTTATCACGCTTAATCATTTAGTATGGCTGTCTAGCCTATAAGTAAATGTTTATATATTTGAAAATTTGTTTTGTTGTAATATTTAATATTGTCACCAAGTAGTGTATCTTTTAATACTTGGTGTCTTGAGGTTATTTTTGGGAAATAGTCTTCTGATAACTTAAAAGGTACTGTTAGTTACAGATTGTTATTTTTTAATTGTTAAATTTAAATATTTTATTATACTCTGTGGCAAACATAATTAAGTTTTTATTATTTCTCGGGTTGTAGTAAAGTTGTTCTGATTATCTACTGGTTATGTTGGGATTCTATAGGGTCCCCGTGAGTGCCGTCAACGGAATGGTGCGGCGAGTCTGCCCAATGGTAAACTTATCTGAAACCAAAATGGAATGCCCCGCGCCCTGCCAGCGCTACTGTACCGGCATCCAACCGGAGCGCCTGTATTCATCTTGAACAAGGTTAGATAAAAAATGTTTTTTTTTCTTTCTTCTTCTTGTACCACTTGAGAGGATTGGCTTGTATGGAGCGCTGCCAGATGTTAGATCTGGAGGAGGGCTAGTATATTAGCCAGTGTTTATTTAGTTTAGTTACATGAACTGAAGGGGAGGATTTCATCTTTAAATTCGGATTCGTGGAGGAAACTAAGCCCCCGCCTCCTTCGAAAATTGGCTTTAAATATTTTTTTTTAATTTTCGGCTACAAACTTAAAACCAAATTACTTTTTAAAATTAGTGGGCCTAGAAATTCTACAACCTTTTCCCTCCCCTCAGTTCATTAAAAAATTTACCTGTTAAAAATTTTATATTTACTACCGCCGTAACCTATAATTGATTGTTATTTATATATCAAATTTCTATATTATATTATTTATTTATTATGTTATTTATTTCTATTTATTATGTTATTGTCTATATTGGAATTTTAATCTGTTGTTATTTAGTTCTTAAGTTACACGGTGCACCGTGGTGCGAAGGTAATTGTATTTTGCATGGAAATGTTTGCCACCTATTAATTATATATCATTTACTCGAAATCTTGTCTCTTTGTCTCTCTTCTCACTAGTGGCATGTGATTGTTTTTTATGATTTGCTCCGAGTTTGGGAGGGGCGCGCTTCCGAGACCTTCCTGTCTTTTTCGCTAACTCGGAACACTATGAATGAGTTTGTAATAACTGAGTAATTTTCGTGGTAATATTATTACAGGTTATTTATTTAAATAACAACACTCAAGTAATCTTAAAATAGAATAGCTTCGCGATATTATATAGAGAACACGCTGTCCAAACAAAGTGCTCCAGTTGTTATATTCCTTCATAAATCTGCTGATGTTTCCTTATAGATTTGGTTGGTACGTTTGTTTCACGGAATGAATAGCTCCGAGCAACAAACAATACAAACAGTTTGGGAAGATAATGAAAACGTTAATAATGTACAAGTGTTATTACGTGATACTGTGTGATATTGAGCTGTTGTAATTAACACTGAGCGTTGCCATGAGCAGGGCTTAGGTAAATGGATTAATCAATTTACAGCTCTTCGTGTTTTACTCTGTGTTTCGAGCCTTGTACAACAATATTATATTGCATAGACTAATGTGATATCTGCGCATAAGTGAATATGAATGTGACAATTGATTAGTACCAAGACGAAATTATTCATTGCTTACAAAGTTGAATAACTGTATGTGTTATTAAATAAACCAATGGGATATCTGTCCAGTTTACAATACTGAATAAAAGTATTAAATACTAATTAACTCCGAGGCTCTTATTATTTACAGAGCAAAAATAAAACACGCATGTGATTTTGTAATAAACTTTTAGCATGCATGTGTAATATCGTTTGTTAAAAACTAAAATAAAAACATTTCTAGTTTTGTGAAAATAACGGATTTCATTTACGTAATGCCAGTGGAATATGAACATTGACACAAGGATCTCTTAATAAGTGTGTGTTTAAAAAAATAAATTTTAATTTAATTTTATAAAACTTTAAGATGAATTAGGCGTCTGCAATACGCGATAATTGTAATCTACCAGCACATACAAGCAGCTTCGCCTTCTTCTATTTCTACGCGACATGCCGTGTATTTGATTGAATAGCTCCCTCTATTAACAAATTAAACTTTAACTATTTTAGGTAACAATTCAAGCTTTCTTATTGAAAGCATTTATGATATAATACAATAGGGTTCAATGATATCTTGGAAATTGATTTAGTTATCAAGAATCAGTTGCCCATTTTTCGGTGTTCATAATTAGGAGGATTAAAGGTTAAACAAAAATCAGAATGTAATCCTTGCATTAGGTTTGTGCTTTTTAAGAGCATTTCTGGTTTGGATTAATTATATTCCGACACAAAATAGGAGCTTGTAATTTTACCCCAAGACACGGTACGGCGAGGAACAGTGATGTTGAATTAAAAAATGCAGAGTTTTCAAACACTTGTAGATGTAGATATTATTATTGAAAATTAAAAATATTGAAAACTAAAATCAACATAAATAATTCTAGCATATCTCAAGACCTATGACAGTTGTTATTCATCTCTTACTATGATATTTATAAAATAAAATATTTCAGTGTTCATGGTTAAAAGAAACTACATTATTAATAATAATAAACAGGAGACAACTTAACAGAGAAAACAATGACACAACGCACGTCAGATCCTGGAAACCTAGAACACCTGCAGTGACCGTGACGTAATTTGCGTGTGTGAACTATTGTCACTCACGTGAGTTACGTAAGTTGCATCTTGTTAAAAATCGAAATCTTGTATTTTGATAGCTTATTGCCCCAGAAAAGTAACCACAATTGCATACATAAAACTAGCATTTTCGTAATTTTGTATTTAGACATTAGTCTCAACCGTCGTACCGAAATTACTATAATCATACTTGTTATTTACAACAAAAGCCTTAATTGAATATATGATAAACTGGAGGAAAACTAAAATTGACATAGTAGAGAGGAGCACTGTTGTGTGTTAAGCTAAGTATAGAAAACCGTGCTCTGGCAGATGAAACTAAGCCTAAAATGACGTCATTGTGGCTAGCGGCTCCATACTGAGACTGATACAACATACTTCCTTCGGAGGGATCAAATAAAAATTGTCAGTGATATACTTAGATGAAACTCATATACATATATTTTTTTCTTATAGTTAAGAAAGAAAAAGGCTTCCTTATAATCCTTTAATAATTCAAAGTAAAAGTATTTTTAAAAGAGGAAGGATCAAATAAAAATTTTCAGTGATATACTTAGATGAACTCATATACATATATTTTTTTCTTATAGTTAAGAAAGAAAAAAGGCTTCCTTCCTTATAATCCTTTAATAATTCAAAGTAAAGTATTTTTAAAAGAGGATGGATCAAATAAAAATTGTCAGTGATATAATTAGATGAACTCATATACATATATTTTTTTCTTATAGTTAAGAAAGAAAAAGGCTTCCTTATAATCCTTTAATAATTCAAAGTAAAGTATTTTTAAAAGAGGAAGGATCAAATAAAAATTTTCAGTGATATACTTAGATGAACTCATATACATATATTTTTTTCTTATAGTTAAGAAAGAAAATGGCTTCCATTATAATCCTTTAATAATTCAAAGTAAAGTATTTTTAAAAGAGGAAGGATCAATAAAAATTTTCAGTGATATACTTAGATGAACTCATATACATATATTTTTTTCTTATAGTTAAGAAAGAAAAAGGCTTCCTTATAATCCTTTAATAATTCAAAGTAAAGTATTTTTAAAAGAGGAAGGATCAAATAAAAATTGTCAGTGATATACTTCGATGAACTCATATACATATATTTTTTTCTTATAGTTAAGAAAGAAAAAGCCTTCCTTATAATCCTTTAATAATTCAAAGTAAAGTATTTTTAAAAGAGGAAGGATCAAATAAAAATTTTCAGTGATATATTTCGATAACCTCATATATATATATATTTTTTTCTTATAGTTAAGAAAGAAAAGGCTTCCTTATAATCCTTTAATAATTCAAAGTAAAGGTTTTTTGAAAGATGTAAATATAGTGCATAAAAAAAGAATAAAAGTAAACATATAACATATTTTTATTATCAACGGAATTGTTCTAATATAGTTTTTATATTTAGACCGTTCTTTTCGCTTATTGGTTTATTATAAGAAATTTTTTAAGTTTAATAACGAAAGTTAAAATTAAAAATTATTTAACATTTTGAATTTAACTAAATAAACTGTGTTGGTTCTTATTGAACATTCAGAACAGGTATATAGGTAATAAATTTAGTTTCTACTGCTTTGGCGATTTTAAACAATGCATCGCTTATTTAAACCAAAAGGTTAATTTTGACTTAAAATGAGATTGTGAAAATAAATTGTTACAATATGTCAAGGGAGCTAATTCTATAACTTAACGGGTAGTGTTTAATATAGTGATAGTTTTATGTAGCTCAGGATATGGTTTAGAAATGTTTCCAATAAAATTACATCGTGTTTCTAGATTATCGCCTATACAGATATACGAGTATGTATAAGAAATGTATATACCCAAAGTACTCGTTCTGAAGTCGTGACATTATTATTTTTTTCCAGAATTAATTTTTATTTACTATATATAAAAGTATGTAAGATACTACTAGTCAGTATAAGTAACAACATGAATATGAAAAGGTCATAATGCTATCACGTTTGTCTGCTTGTTTACTCGTGAATGCTTTTGACTCTACTTTTGAAGTGGACATTGCTTTGATACTGTGTCGTGACACAGGCTTTGTGCTTCAAACGTCAGGAATATTGTAAAACAATTTTTTAAACGTTTTAAAGCTTCCCCCTCGCCTGCCCTGACAAAGTAAGCCAGTTATTTTCGTAAGCCAGTTCCTGTAAATCGGAACAAGGGAAGATTGTTTTAGCGCTGGATTTGGCCCAGCAGGAGATCCGAAATGACGGCCTTTCCATTCGTCCACCATATAAGCACTGAGGGAACTAAGTGAACTAATAATAATTTTATATAATTATCAATATTTTAATACTAATTTTAAATCAATTATTACAAAGATTAATGACCAACTATTACCGAATCTAGTAGTGATCTTGGGAAATTATTATATCATAGGATAATCATGTTATGTAAATATGAACTTTACTGAAGGGAATATGTGTTCCAGGTTATCTCATGTTGTGTATACAGGTTGAGGGTAAGATTGAAAAATGGAAACAGACTCAGAAGGACCAAAATGTATTAAATTATACTAAACGTATTTTCAATACCAGTTTTTATTGTTTTAAATAAATTTTTATTTACAACGAAACACGACAACCCGAACTGTAGATTACAATTGAATTCTAGTGGATTTTGTCAGTTAGAAAAGGGATAGCATTTCCTGTAAGTAAAGAGGGGACTCAGAAACCTTAACATAAAAATGAAAAATACTGAACACATACAATTACCGTCATATTTCACATATATCGAAAAGGGCATCACTAGATTGTTAAGGTGCCACTGGGCTTACTACCAATGTACGTATCGATAAAGTGCCAAAAAACGTGTGCTAGAAGCTTTGTTAATGTCACGGTGTGAGATGGTATTGGGCAATATCTGAATTGCCGGCACTTGTGTGTCGTCGCACAGTGCCTCGCCATCCTGTTAAGTTATGTGCCTCCATAACGCGTTGCCTAGGGCTCAAAATCCTGCAGTACACAAGAGAAATTCGGATTCTTATGTAATAATTAGTAACAGTTTATAGTTAATAAAACAAAGACCAGGATCTCTAATTCATTTCTATATGTTTAGGTTTTACATTTTGAATGTGTTTTATTCTTATTTAGAGCGATTTCTTGCGAATGTAGCCTACTTTTAATTAACCCTACTTCGAATCGTGTATGCTATGAGGACTGTTGTTTGTCGATATCCATTAACATTGGCACCCGCAGTAATTCTACTAAATTTTAAAATGTATCTTTTTTGTAATGAAATGGTTTTAAAGTATAGGTGTTATAAATTTCGTACGTCTACGAATGCAATACGGGAGGGAGTACGCTCTGTTTTTCTTTAAAATATAAGGTACATTTGCAAATGTTAGACGATATCAGGTGTTATAAACATGTATCTTTGACCAGAGCCCTGCACCGTTCTCTTTCTTTTTTCTACAAACAGAATCCTGTGTAAAGTAGATTATCTACGATCCTTACTATATTTTTTGTCCATAGTCACAAAAGTTCTTCCTGGGCCCATTAAAGATTATTATTGAATAACTTCGTATTCAGACAATTCCTTGTCCAATTTAAATTTTCGGTATTATATTTGTGTAATTTAAAAATATTCACCCTCAGGAAAACTAGTCAAACATACTTCTGCACAGAAACTTCTAATATCTATTATTTACTGTTTTATATTACTTTGGAACCTAATGACGGCTTTGATAATCGATAAAGGCTGGCGTCTTTTCCTTAGTATTCTGTAAGATAAAGGAAATAACTGGGCAGTCTATAATTCTGGTCTCACTAAATATACACTACTGTATTAACGTTAGCTGACTGACAACAGTAAAACAAATTAATGCATGTTCTTTAGCGACACAACGTTTTAACATGGGAATCAAATACAATAAGGTTAATACATGAAAGCTCTGTTTGGTCATTATACTAAATGTTAATATACAAAAATTTTTTGTTTTATTATGATGACCTTAAATAGTCCTCGAACTCATAAGATTTAAGTAGATACTGGTGGAAATTAAAACTGCACCTTTTTAGAAATATTCAGGTTTATTAAATCAATCCAAATTACAATTATTTAACCTTGGTATTCCACCAATGAAATGTTTTGCACAATAGTTTAAAATTACTACTTCCTTAGGCAAGGCACTTTCGATTTAACATTGGACTCACTGTCCTCCAAATACGTGTGTATAAAATATAAAATAAAATAATAATCTTGAATAAATTTGTATGAAATAAAATAAATAGGCTTCTTCTCAAAATTAATAAAATAAAAATTATAAACTTCTTTAAAATAAAAATTCTCAAACAAATCTAAACAGTTCTCAACAGGAATTTTTCCCAAGTTCCTACAGGATATGGTGCAGCACCTGCAGCTCTTAATTTTAACTAGAATCACTATAATTTCAATTAAATTTTTACGTTTGACTTTAAAATAAATAACTCCTTTACAATTTAGATATATATTAGTCCACACTCAACAGAATTTGATCGTTAATTTCAAATTTCAATTCCAATTTCAAATTAATTCACTTCTTAAATTTTCAAATTTCAAATTTAGAAAAATTAATAATTCAGTCAAAAGTACTTAGCTCTTTGGTCGTGAAGGTCTTGGAGTTCGGTATTAAAATAATCTATACCAACGGATCCTACGCCCGACACTACTTTTAAACTCGCACTAAAAGACTTTACTCTATCGCTTCTCAACTCGGAATGGAAGCAGAGCGTGTTTTCTTGGCCTGCACCGACTACGCTCCTGTTCCTGCAGGCCTGTTTGAATCACTCTCAACGCAGGTTTCGCCGCCTAACAAAAGATTGAGTCCACTGTAGACTATTGTTTAGCATTCACTGCCATCAAGTCAGGTTCTAGACCAGATTCCAAGCGCGTTGTGCCTGCCGCTGGATTACAATATAAATTTACTTTTTTTATTCCCTATCCATTTTACAATTCTAAAATAAAATTTTTTTTTTATTAAATTTTTATTTTTATTTAAAGTATAACCATGTAATTGGTATACACACCCCCCCCCTTTAAAAGCGCTTGGTATCTGCCACGTTTTAATACTTAAATCTAAGAAATTTATTCCACATCCTTTAGAAATTGTATTTCCAACTAGCCTTAACATGCATCATCAAATCTACAAAAACCTTTTTTTTTTTTTTATTTATAATATTTGTTTTAATTTATTTTTGATAAATAGTTGTAAGAAGTGGCAGCATACTAGTTGTCAAGTTATTTTAACCAAGCGTTAATTATTATAAATTCTTTTTAAAAGAGTCCATACATTATTAGATTGTTTTTTGAAAACTTAAACAATTAAGTTCCCCAATAGAAACCTTGACCTAAACTACGGCAAGTATTAAGAGTCCAATTGCCACCTACCTTTTTACAATTCTAAGTCCTACCATAAAGATAGTCCATCCAGATAATCCTTCACAATGGGTCGAACGAGGAAGACGGTGATTGTTGTTGTGGGATGTTTATAGCAGGTCCGGTCTGTTATCAGTTGGGTCGAAACCTTTGCCCTGCACGGCTGTGTGTGTTGGCTAGCCCATTCACTGGTTGATGCAGCTTCATATAGAATTAAAACATATCCCCCAGACGGGGGTGTCAGTTCTTATTTTATTATTTTTACCATATACCATTCTTTATCATAGAAATAAGAGTCTTTTTTCTTCTGTTCCCCTCTTCCTTGGCACAAATTTTATCAAACTAACAAGTTTAAATTAATATTCCAACATTCGTGTTAATTATTAATTTACATACAAACATAAATAAACACATGTTAATAAGATTAATTACGGACCATGAGTTCGGATTTGTGCATTATTCAGAAAAATAAATACTGAATTGGTTTAATACACTCCTCCTCTCCCAAACCATGTAGTTATCGCAACTGTGTACTTCACCTGTGCCATTTTATCTAAATCATAAACTTTTTATTCCTCTTGAGGTTTCTTCAAGTTTAAAATACATTTTTACAAGATTACAATTCCAATTAATATTTACAATTTAACAGGGCTGTAGAATTTCCTCAATTGTTCACTATATTTTAATTTAATCTTCCTTGTCACTGAAATTTCTCAAATCAAAACATACATACATACAACGTACATCCAATATAGTTTTTCTTCATTCTTACAACTAATTTAATTCGTCATAATTTTTAATCAGTTCCTTTTTTAAAAATTTTTTGTAATTCAATTATTTACCCCTCGGTAATTATTTTGTTTTGTTATATTTAAATATACATTCTTCTTTCCCCAGTGGGGTTTCAACATCCTGCAAGTGTATTCTACGGAACTCATTCAATTCTTTTAAATTTTGAACCACATATGAGTTGGAGCTAATAATTGAAATTATTCTGAATGGTCCTTCATATTTCAGATCTAGCTTATATCGCTGATTTGTAATTCTACAATAGACTACATCATACATTTTTAATTGCCTGTGATTTCGGTTGTATCGGTTTCTTCTCGAATTCAGCTCATTTTGTCTTTTTAAATTTTTTGAATAGCTTCAACCATCTTTGCATTCTATCTTTGCTCCATTTTTCATCACAAATATCTTTAATTTGCCATTTTAGTGACAAACCATCATTTGCTTTGAAACTGAAACATCAATTCAAATGCAGACGACTTTATGCTTCATTGTGACAAGTATTTAGGGCCATTTGCACATGGTTACAAATCCTTGTCCCAATTCTTTTTTACAGTCATGATAATAAGCTGTCAGAATTTGATTTAAATTTCGAATTTGCCTTTCACTTTTATTTCCTTGAGGAGTATAAGGGATAATGGTCCTTTGTTTTATGCCCAAATTAAACAAATAATTTTTGAACTCCTCGCTGACAAAATATGTTCCAATTTCCGTCACGAATTCTTCAGGCAAAGAAAAATTTTTGGAAAAATATTATTTTCTAATGCATTAATTACATTACCTGAGGTGCATTTCCTGAGTGTCATTATCCAATTATATTTGGTGAAGTCATCTACAGCTATCAGGATGTATTGCATTCGATTGGAAGACGCAGGTAATGGCCCATAAATATCCATATATAACTTCTGCATTGGACGACTGCTCAGATTGCTGTTCAAAGGTCCTTGGTCCCTCCAGTTGCTACTTTTTGCTTTCAAACACACTTCACAACATTTTACATTATTTTTCACATAATCATTTAGTTTAGGGTGATAAAACCTTTCATTTATTTTCTGTTGTGTTTTTAAAATGCCGAAGTGACAGCCAGACAAATGATTTGTGATAATACTCGTATACGACCTTGAATAAGTGCTCAGGTAAATAGATCCTTTTAGAATTGTTTTTATTGTTCACATAAAATAACACCCCTTTTTCCACACTGTAAACATCACTATTGGTATAGTTCAATACACCCTCCATAATTTTAGTTATATTTACATCCTGCTTCTGATGCGTTTTTAAGTCCATAAAGCTAAAATGCATCGTACTTATACTATTTATAGACACTGTTTCCTCTCTTATTACTAAGTCCTTATTATTTACAGTTTCATTGTTCATTTTTATAGAGTTATCATTCATCTTGTTCTTATTCACTAATTTTTTCTAGTTCATGTAACACATTGTGGTCAACTTCACTTATCTTGAAATAATCTAGATAAATAGTCCGCTACTGGGTTCTGATTACCTTTAACATGCGTAATTTTAAATGGTAGAGACAATATAAACCTCCACCCAGCGCCCTAATTTTCCTAACTTACGAAAGTGGGACAATACCCAAGCCAATGCTGAGATTGTCGGTCACTAAGTTGGAATGGTCTCATTTCTAGGAAATTACGGAATTTATTTATTGAACAGACAACTGCCAAAGCTTCCTTTTGATAGGTAGTAAGTTCACCTCACTTTCGTTAAATTTTTCTCGAATAATAGGCCACCGGTTTTAAATGTCCATTGTCCGCTTCCTGTAATAAACAGGAACCGAGGGGCCTTATCACTCGCGTCGCATTGGACTGTGAACTCCTTGTTGAAGTCAGGGATGGCTAACACGGGGGAACGGGTAACCGCTCGTTTCAGTTTTATCGAACGATTCCTGACATTTTTGGTCCCACACAAATTTGGACGACTTCTTCCTCATTTCATTGAGTGGATGAGCTTTCATTATATCTTTGGGGACGGTGCACCTTTTCAAATTTCAAAAGTTCACGCTGATGATATGGCACGAAATAATTCAATAATATTTCAAGCATTAATTTGACCGTGACATTGTCCTGTTTTTATTTCCAATAGTTTTCGACAAAAGAGCTCCCTGACTATGTGAAATCGCAATCTCCATAATGTCCTCTTCCGTACATCTAGTTTCCTTTTTAAGTTTCAAGAATTATTTTAAAGAATTCTAATAATTCTTGAACATTTAATCCATCGCAGATTTTTAACTCCTTCAAATAACGCTCAATGGGGTTTCGGTAGTTTATTATAACTTAAATGTGGCCGTCCCGAAACAAACACCTCATCTCTCATATTTAGACCAGACTTATCTTTCACTTCCGGTTTACCAGCCTCTTCCAGCTCACCTTCTATTTCCAGATTGGAATCAGATAACTTACGCACCAAGTTATCAGATGTTTCCTTGTCAATTTTTAGGTTTTTTATTTTTAACAATAATTCACTTAATATACTATTCCGGTTTTCAACATGTTTAGCTATATCCTTTTCTTCGATTTTAAAACAATTTACTTAAGTTAGTCAGTCGGCGCTGCCAATGATTTATTTTTGTTTCACACCTAACTATGTCCAATGTTAGTCCCTGTTCAATGGATTCCTCCAGTCTAGTTCCTAATACTTGGGTTTCTAACTTAATTTTATCCCATTCCTCCTTGAAAGCGACCTTTCCACTCAGGTTCAAATAATTACTATTTACATCAAGACTTATTAACTGCCGTAACTTTTTCCTTAAATCTATCACTTTAAGACTAGGAGACACTTCCACACCTCTTAACCTAATTTCATAGTCCAATTCCTCCTTGGTTAACAAGTCCACCTTAAGTGCCATTTTAAAAAGTTTAATATTAAACACTTTATAATTTTCCAGTATCCAAGCCACTAATTAATTTACAAACCACTAAGTTCAATTTTATTAAGGTTCACCAGAATATAGCAGAGTGGCGCACTTATTTGTATACTAAATGTTAATATACAAAATTTTTTGTTTTTATTATGATGATCTTAAATAGTCTCGAACTCATAAGATTTAAGTAGATACTGGTGGAAATTAAAACTGCACCTTTTTAGAAATATTCAGGTTTATTAAATCAATCCAAATTTCAATTATTAACCTTGTATTCCACCAATGAAATGTTTTGCACAATAGTTTAAAAATTACTACTTCCTTAGGCAAGGCACTTTCGATTTAACATTGGACTCACTGTCCTCCAAATACGTGTGTATAAATATAAAATAAAATAATAATCTTGAATAAATTTGTATGAAATAAAATAAATAGGCTTCTTCTCAAAATTAATAAAATAAAAATTATAAACTTCTTTAAAATAAAAATTCTCAAACAAATCTAAACAGTTCTCAACAGGAATTTTTCACAAGTTCCCTACAGGATATGGTGCAGCACCTGCAGCTCTTATTTTTAACTAGAATCACTATAATTTCAATTAAATTTTTACGTTTGACTTTAAATAAATATACTCCTTTACAATTTTAGATATATATTAGTCCACACTCAACAGAATTTGATCGTTAATTTCAAATTTCAATTCCAATTTCAAAATTAATTCACTTCTTAAATTTTCAAATTTCAAATTTAGAAAAATTTAATAATTCAGTCAAAAGTACTTAGCTCTTTGGTCGTGAAGGTCTTGGAGTTCGGTATTAAAATAATCTATACCAACGGATCCTACGCCCGACACTACTTTTAAAACTCGCACTAAAGACTTTACTCTATCGCTTCTCAACTCGGAATGGAAGCAGAGCGTGTTTTCTTGGCCTGCACCGACTACGCTCCTGTTCCTGCAGGCCTGTTTGAATCACTCTCAACGCAGGTTCGCCGCCTAACAAAAGATTGAGTCCACTGTAGACTATTGTTTAGCATTCACTGCCATCAAGTCAGGTCTAGACCAGATTCCAAGCGCGTTGTGCCTGCCGCTGGATTACAATTATAAATTTACTTTTTTATTCCCTATCCATTTACAATTCTAAAATAAAATTTTTTTATTAAATTTTTATTTTTATTTAAAGTATACCATGTAATTGGTATAGTCATGAATATGTCTGCTTGTATATTATATATATATATATATATATATATATATATATATATATATATATATATATATATATATATATATATATATACAGGGTGGAAAAAAAGTATGGAAACGCTTTCACTAATTTTGTATGGCTTCACTTATACAAATTAAATTTTGTACATCACCACTTGTATTAAGAACCTAGTTTTTGAGACCAGTGGGGACATTTTTATCTTTTCAGGGGGTCGGCCCGTGAGGAGTCGGACGAAAATCTTAAATGTAAGCATAGGCCGAGTTTTGGTATCAAATTAAAGGTCTAGTAAAGAGAAACTCATTACCGCAAACCGCACTTAAAAAGGTTGACCCTATCCAGAGTACGGGCCGTTTGAATTTCATAAATAACGTTTGATTAATTATTATTCCTCCGCAATTTCACAGTCTCAAGTAAACTGTTCTGACTGAAAATGACACTTTATGGAACACAATTATCCAAAAGAATTTAATTAAAAATTATCTGTGTATTACAAAAAATAACCATACCTTTTTAAATGAGGTGCTCAAACTGCTCTCCGAACACTTGTTGGCAATGAGCTAGTCTATTATAAAAACCTACTGCAGTCACATTTTGAAGCATCTCGGGTGTAATTCTTCTTTGCTTCTTCTAATAAAACAATTTGTCAGCTCCTCAATGTTGGCTGGTTTAGTTTTTATACACATTATCTTTTAAGAAGCCCCACAAAAAGAAATCTAGTGGATTAAGATCCGGTGACCTAGCCGGCCACTCAACGGTACCCCTGCGACCAATCCAACGGTTAGGAAACACTTCATCTAACAGATTGCGCACTCGAAAATAGTAATGGGGCGGTGCTCCACCTTGCTGAAACCATACTGCATTAAAATTTGCCCCAAGAAGAGCACGCACTGCTGGCAAAATGTTATTTGTCAACATATTGAAATAAATTTCGCCTGTTAGATTTCCATCTATCACAAACGGTCCTACAATGTTATTGTTTATTATTCCAGCCCACATATTCACTTTCTGAGGCCTTTGTGTGTGGCCCTTCTATCATCCAGTGAGAATTATGGTCGGCCCAGTAACGGCAATTATGCCTATTAACTTGTCCATTAACAAAGAATGTAGCTTCATCTGAAAACAATATCGAACTTAAAAAATTTTGAATTTCGTCACACTTTCTCATCATTATTTCGCAAAATTCAGTCCTTCGATCAAAATCATCCTCTGAAAGTTCTTGGGTTAGGGTTACTTTTAAAAGGGTGATACTTGTTTTTTGTGTAAAACATTCAACACTGAGGTATGGCTCATATCAAGATCTTCTGCAGCCACTCTGGCCGAGGTGCTGGGATTTTCAACAAATGTTTGGAGTACATCCAAAGATTTTTGTTCATTTGTTGCCGATTTAGGCCTGCCACTTTTGACTGTTCTAGTTTCTTCAAATCTTTTTACTGTCTTAAACACTGTTGACTTACTAATTGGGGGTCTATCAAGAAAAGTTGTCATTAAACAAATGCGCTGTTTCTTCATAGGGACGAACTAGATATCCATACTCACGCATCATAAGCAGCGTGATTCTCTCAAACTCACTAAGTGACATTGCTTTTAAAACTAGTAGAATAAAATGTAAACACTTAAGTAAAAAAATGTATAACTATCGCAGTACGTTCTAGTGAAGACTTTCAACTTTATCTTACGTGAACGAAATTATAACGTAGACTAAAAACCAAGCTGATATTAAAAATACAAAACTGTGGAGTTTTGCTGTGACAGTACTGTTTGTATTGCCTAAACCAGTTTATGTTTGCCTGAGATAAAAGGGCTGGAGGGACTGGACCTTGACCTCATGTTGATAAGGAGTTACGGTGGTATTATTGAATACTCTCAGTTTCTTGAAGACAAGACAGGAAAACCCCTATTTACTGTTATCCAACAAATGTAGAGGTAAAAAAATAATTTTTTTTGGAAATTGTTTTTCAAATTTACATAACCGACATAAAACATACTACTGAAAGTAAATTAGTTACTTCACAAGACAAAATTACTAAACTTCTTTCTCATGAAATTCATACGGCCCGTACTCTGGATAGGGTCAACCTTTTTAAGTGCGGTTTACGGTAATGAGTTTCTCTTTACTAGACCTTTAATTTGATACCAAACTCGGCCTATGCTTACATTTAAGATTTTCGTCCGACTCCTCACGGGCCGTCCCCCTGAAAAGATAAAATGTCCCCACTGGTCTCAAAAACTAGGTTCTTAATACAAGTGGTGATGTACAAAATTTAATTTGTATAAGTGAAGCCATACAAAATTAGTGAAAGCGTTTCCATACTTTTTTTCCACCCTGTATATATATATATATATATATATATATACAAGTGAGAGATCCGGGTTCGAGTCCCGGCGGAGCAAGTACTTTTTGTTATTCAATGTTTATTGTAAAATTATACATAAATATATATATATATATATATAAACATATATATATATAAACATAAATATATATATATATATAAACATATATATATATATATATATATATATTTCATAGTGGCATTAAAAAATTTTAGATATAAAGTGAGTAATCTGAAAAGTTTATACAATGGATTTCGAATGTTAACAGTGATAGTGGTGGTATATTGTTTTGGGTTATTATTTGGATTTTAGGTAACATGTTATGGAACAAATAAAAACTCATGACTAAAATCATTATGGATGTCAATTTCAGATATAAATTTCCCGCCGTATCCAAAACTCGGTTCCTTCCCCGTGCTTCGTGATCGTGTCACAAACCTTGTAATGCAAACTAAATTAACCTTAATAAACCTCGTAGATAACACTTAATTTCTCTATGTCTGTAAGAAGAGTTAATTTTGAGTCTTTTATTTGTCTTTGACTTGTTTTGGTTATCTTCAGATGGCCGTGGACTTAATATTCCACGAATTTAGTCTGATACAGCGTCAGATTTCAGATGAAACACTAAGGGAAAGGTAATAAGATCCCGATCTCAGCATTCGCAATAAATCAACCCTTCTAACCATACATATGTTATAAATCTATATTAAAAATTTAAAAAAATTATTTTCGAAATGGAATTAGGTTTGTCTAAACACAATTTCTTACCTTAAGTTCTATTGCAATAATTTCGTTTATAATTTATGAAAGTCTCTCATATATTTGTCCATATAGTTTGTATATGTGTTATTCTAAAGGTGATTTTGTAAAGAAATATAATTCTTTAAAACAACACTGTGGTCTGTGGTTTGCAATTATGACTGAAGTATTTTCAATAACTGTTGCTGAGTATTAGAAAATAATTCTTAACTGCGCATATTAAATATAGTAATCAATAAACAGCAAGTAACTGACGTAATATATACCATGTGCGTTTGAAAATGTAATTAGCTATTATTGATCAAGTTATGATGGTGGAAATGAGATATCTAGATGAACTCTACAATATGTTACACAGTGTATCGCTCAATCCTGTTAAGAGCTCTGGCTTAATTTATCCGTTAATGTAAACTTACCCAATTCTCATTATCTTTCAAACGTCAACATTGATGGCCAAACACATTCATTTTTAAAACTATAAATGGTGAAATTATTTTCGGTTTTCATGATTTGGTACCCGAAGATTATCACAATTACCTATTGATTGAATGAAGATAATTGTTAATACCATAACATCATTCAGAAATGTACACAAAGAACGCCACATACATATAAACACATACATACATATATACATACATATATGTTATATTGAAAACAAAAACAATAACGATTCCCGAACTTTGCATAATTGGCTGGACATATATAAATATATATAGGCATATATAAATATTGATGTATACACGCTTTAAAAAACTTTTAAAAGATTTTTTTCTGAATTAATTTTATGTTAATAATTTATATGGTACTTCTAGCGTAATTTATTTATTATTTTTTAATTACCAATTATAAAAATTGAATTTTATTTATCGATTCATGACTTTAAAAAATCTTTGTTCGGAAAAAATTTTGAAATAAATTTCTGTATTATTCATTTTATCGCAACAATAAACTTTATATAGAGATTTATATTCATTATTATAATGCTTTC
Source organism: Homalodisca vitripennis (assembly GCF_021130785.1). Taxonomy (NCBI): domain Eukaryota; kingdom Metazoa; phylum Arthropoda; class Insecta; order Hemiptera; family Cicadellidae; genus Homalodisca; species Homalodisca vitripennis. Next base: position 60,589 of record NW_025780942.1, on the reverse strand, counting down.
AAATCTCGGTTGGGAACTCGCTGACAATTATATATTGCTAACAGTGTGGAAGAGCAGTTTAAATAAATGTTTTATATTAAATTAATAATCTAAATTTAATGCAAAGAAGGCTTTAATTAATTAACTAATTAAGTAGACAATCACTTTTAATAAATTTAAATGGTTCAGTAAGCTTGTTATCTCAATTAAAGCGCTTAGGCTCTGGATATTTCACAGTATTTGTGTTTCATTTGAGTTTGGATGAGTTAATTTATTGAGAAATTGAGAAAAATACATGACGTTAAATAAAATTATTAGGAACTAAATAGCTTTATTTAGTTTACATCCCAATACCGTAACATTGCATCAATATTCTTTATGCATTATTGAATTATTTTTAATAGCAAATTACCAGTGACAACAGAAATAAATATAATTTCGTTCAGTATTAAGGAACTGTTGTTTGTAATAGCTAGACAGAGTCCAGAGAAAACAGTTGTTAAGATTTAGACAGTGTCCTATAAAGACTATAATGACATGAGTGTACACCTCCAGTATAGAGCCTATCCAAAGAACACTGGTGCCAAGATGTGTTATGTGAAGAAATCAAACCTATGACATGACCATATTCCTCCACTAGAGAGGTTGTTCGTTACATTTCTAATCAAGAAAGTGTACAAATAAAATACTTTCTATGATTCATATTGCGATCTTTTAATGTGAGAACATTGGACATGACCGACCCATTCCTAACCGAGTAAGTATCTTGAGGACACAGTTACAAAATTCCGCGTTGTGTTTTGGTCTTTTATCGAAAAGACATGGTGCATTTTGTGTTGATATGCTAAGTTGAAATATCTTCAATGGCATTAACAATACTACATAAAATGATCCAGCATTTGAAGGAAAACATTGATTCAATGTTCATTCATGTGACAGAGTATCACGGAGCGGTTACTAGACAATTTTTCTAAGGAAAAGACATACGCTATTGACGGCCTGTGGGAAACAAAGTATTGAACTACTGATTTTGATAAAAGAGTTAGTTAATATCAAGAAACTTTTATCTCTTAATAGAAAATTCAGCCAACATATCTGACTGGATCAGTACTAAAGAATGCAGCACGAGTCGTGGCTGTGGATAAAATTCTGAGCTCTCTTACGCTCACCCGTGATGTCCTAGCGTTGCTGTTTAGACAGTCTACACTTGAATGGCTGTCCTAGATTAACTGTCCGACAGTGGCTCTACTAGATTGATTCTCTTGATTTTCCGAGAGTGGCTGCCCATGACTGACTGTCCGAGAGTGGCTGCCCAGGACTGAATGTCCGAGAGTAGCTGCCCAGGACTGATTGTCCGAGAGTGGCTGCCCAGGACTGACTCTCCGAGAGTGGCTGCCCAGGACTGACTCTCCGAGAGTAACTGCCCAGGACTGACTGTCCTCGACTGACTGTCCGGGAGTGGCCGTCGTAGACTGGCTGTCGTAGGCTGACTTCCAAGAGTTGCTGTTTTAGATAGAATGTCCAAGATTGACAGTCATAGACTGACTGTCTGAGAGTAATTGTCCTAGATTGGCTGTCCAAGAGTGGCAGTTCTAACAATTACTGAACTATTATTACTAAATTCAAGCTGTGGCAGAACGGGCATTTAGCAACTATTCTCAGGTACTATGGAGTGGGGAAATGTGATGCTCTCAAAAACAAATTAATATAGTAGAATCTGGTACCATATTTTAACTATATTTATTTGTTTTAAGTACGGTTTCATTAAAAACAAGTACAGTATACTTCAGAATAGGGATGTCCCTAAGCCAGTCAACATATTCTTGCACTCTCCTCACATACTGAGAGCTGTCATCAGTACTGGGTTCTATGCCAGTACGTTATTTCCGTTATTGGCAAGGTTCTCAGAATGTTTCTACGTTATTTGTCAAACTTTGAATGATAGATTGTGCCGACATACTTGTCAAAAAATGTCTCGAAGGATGTACCTTCACATAATACTGGATTTCATTAATAGGTACACCCCTTTCTGAATTATATATTGTGCAGACATATGTGATACAAAATGTATGGACTGATAGTATCATTAAAATTAAACAGGATTGCATTATTTGTTATAAAACTTTCCCAATAATGTATTGTGCAGACCTAAGTGTCACAACAGTTCACAGATGATCCTATACTTTACATTAAACTGGTTTTTAGTATTAGTTACACCAATTTCAGAATGATTTGATAGGTGTACGTGATACATCACGTCCGGACTGATAATATCCTTTAAATTAAACTGGACTTTATTATTAGTTACATCACTTTCAGAATTATTTGATAGGTCTATGTGGTACATCACGTCCGGACTGATATTATCCTTTAAATTAAACTGGACTTTTTATTAGTTGCATCACTTTCAGAATGATTTGATAGGTATACATTATACATCACGTCCGGACTGATATTATCCTTTAAATTAAACTGGACTTAATTATTAGTTTAATCACTTTCACACTGCTGTATTGTGCTGGCCTACGTGTCACAACATGTCACCACTATCCAAATTATAAAACTACTAATCGTGAAAATGTGGTATTGTGAGTTTATATTCTATCTCTACTCAGAACAAATTAAAAAGCAACACGCCAAAAATAAGTGTGAAGTTCAAATGTTGAGGGCTATGTAGAAATCACTCAGTTAGTTAGAAAAATTGAATTTATTCTTTCCTTCCACAATAGAAGGTAATCCTATATTACCAGTGAAATTACGCTGAGACGTACAGCAGTACGCGCTTGAGGCTAAGACAATCTGCCAGTCATCACATAACGGCAATCTTGTACATGTTAGATGTTGTAGGGACATTAATCTTCATTGGAAATCAAACAGTCAATATACATTCGAATAAAACTTGTGTTGATTAAGAGTAGCTCTGTTACTATTTAACAGTAGCAATATTAGCAAATTAGAGGTAAAAACTAGAATGGCCTGATTAGCATAATTGTAATGTAAATGCGAATGTAAATAAAGGGTGATATTTTTTATTGGTGTGGTTTTTAAGTTGGCACCACTATTAAACACAACAATTAAATTTGAATAAAACAGCTGATCTTTGTTTATTATCTTATGTCATCTCGATATTTGTATTGTCTAGTGCGTATTAGTGTATAGTAACCATGAACAGACTTACAAAAGAAGAGCGTTTGCGAATAGTGCAAATTTATTTTGAAAACCGCAGTTCAGTTCGGGCAACTTACCGAGCTCTTCGTCCGATTTACGGACCTCATAATCGTCCATCAGAGTCAGGTATTCGAGCTTTGGTTAATCGTTTTCGTAATACCCACACTCTTGTTGACAAGCATCGGCAGAGACGCCGCACAGTAAGGACCGAAGAGGCTGTTGATGCTGTTGCTCATAGTGTTGAAGAGGATCCAAGTGTGTCGATTCGTCATCGTGCGCAGCAGTTAGCGATCTGCTACTCAACTCAATGGATTATTTTACGGAAGGATCTACGCCTATATCCATACAAGATTCAGTTGGTGCAAGAACTGAAACGATTAGACTATCGCAAGCGTCTTGGTTTCGTTGAATGGGCTCAACATAAGATAAAACGTGACCCAGCTTTCGCAGGCAAGATTTCTTTTCAGTGATGAGGCTCATTTCTGGTTATGCGGCTTTGTCAACAAACAGAATTGTCGGATTTGGAGTGATGAAAACCCAAAAGAATTTGTTGGTATGCCCCTTCACCCACAAAAACTTACCGTTTGGTGCGCCATTTGGGCAGGTGGTGTTATTGGCCCTTATTTTTTTAAAGACAATGCTGGCCAGACTGTTACGGTAAATGGTCAAATGGTCAAAATGGTCAACGCTATCGGCAATGTTACGGGACTTTTTCTTTCCTCAGCTAAACGAACTTGAAGTGGATTTAGAAAATGTCTGGTTCCAACAAGACGGCGCGACGTGCCACACGGCAAACGACACAATTGGCCTCTTGGCAGAAACATTTAGTGAACGTATCATCTCATTTAGAGGTAGTGTCAACTGGCCCCCACGGTCGTGTGATATCACGCCAACAGACTACTTTCTGTGGGGATATGTTAAGTCTCAAGTATACGCTGACAAGCCACAAACTTTAAATGACTTGGAAGCTAACATTCGTCGAGTTGTTGGCGGAATTCAACCACAGCTGCTGGAAAGAGAATTCGAAAATTGGACTTCTTGATTGGGCTTTCTACGCGAACGAAATGGAGCCCATATGCCAGAAATAATTTTTAAACGTTAATTTCATGACACTGTAGTTCAAATAAATGCATTTTTATGTCAATGCAGGTTTTTTTTCATTTTTTTATTTAGTTTTAAAAACCGCACCGATAAAAAATCACCTTTTACATGAATGGGCCATACAAATTATTGTTATACCATAATAAATTATTCATTATTATAAGTTAAAATTACTATGCATTATTATCATGGAACCTATGAATAAACAGATTATTGGTATCCATAATTTAAACTTTGAAGCAGATAGAAGAAATTTATCAGCAGAGTTCAGAAGCTTGGTCACATCAGGTTATTTGTTTGTTTGTTTACAAATTCAGCACATCGCAGTGAAACAAGTATGATTTATCGTGTTTTCAAACCATTTCTGTTTCTTTCTGTAATACAGTTTAAACCTTTATTGATGGAAGAGTTGAATTTCCCGCACACCATGTACTTGATTAAACAAATGAACGGCATTTACATTATTTTAACATGTGCCCACCTAGAACTAATTCGCACTGATATAACCAAAATTAAACACTAATGGCTTGAGTGTTATAATATGAAAATGTTACATCACTAATAAGAAACAGATTTTACTCGTATAGCTATTCCAATCAAAAAATTTAATTATATTCTAATAAAAAGATATGAGATTTTATTAAAAAATATATAACTAGTAAATGCTTAAATGCTTGCTCTAATATAGTTACACTAGTACAATCATTCAAATTAGTTACCTCAGATTAGTATTATTCCATATTGGTAGAAAATATATTACTTTCCATTCCACATCCATAAATTGCACCGACAGTATTGTGAAGTATAAATTAGTACAAGTAAGCACAGACAAACCGAGATTTACTCATTGTACTCTCCAAACTCAAATTGCTACAGCTCCACGCAAGATAGAGTGCCGCAGTACATTATACTGACAGTATTTTAATGCATAAATTCAAGAAGGAGAGCTCTGTCAAGTAGAGGTTGTTTAATTTCTCCGTCCTATTAATTTGCATTTAACAGAGTCCATGCGTTATTTAATTACACACCGCGCTTCCGAGAACCCCTCACAAAAATTCAGTTTGCAACAGAAGTAGTTAAATTATGAAACGAGTTTATTGCGCCACTGAAGCGATGAGTGGAGTTTACGTGTGGATGAGATAACCTCACTTATTGATCTATTCGTCTGTTGTGCCCGCATCTGCCTCTCCACATACGTAGTTACATTAGGTGGAAAACTTTTATAAAAATAAACTTTCCATCAAGTAATAAATTTCTGACTGAAAACGCAAAACAAATCTCGGTTATAATTAATAAACTATGCACGAGACGTATTTTATATTATAAATGACACTATAAGCATGTATCTAACTAAGTTTAATTACTTTTAAATCCTCATTAAATCCTGCGTTTTTATAGTTTTGTGATTAAAAAATTAATGTAATTAACATTTTGTTATCCTCTATAACTCAAACTATTTTAAGAAGAGAAGAGATTTCTGTACTTTTCAAGGCCATATTTCCAAGTTCCAAACCGCTACTAATTTTTATACAATTGTTATCATTAAAATATATACAAAAATTAAATCGGCCATAACATTGAGGAATAAAATCTAATAACGTAAATAAACTTAAAGAGTTAAGAACGTCAAAAATAATTCAAAAACTTTATGCTGTCTTGTGAAGGAAGAAAAATGTATGCTGTGGTTGTCATAAACAACAAAACTGACTTTTACAATAATTACGACACCAAGCTACAGTATTACTGAACCATCCTACACAGAAGTTTCTCATCTACAAATTAATTGTGCCTGCATTGAAAATAACACTTAAAGTTTAAATTTTGGTAGGATTTAAAAGTTCTTCAATAGTTAAAAGTTGTTTCTTAATATTTTGAAAATGCCAGAAAACACGATATATATTTAAATATCAACTTATAGTAAGGAAAACTTACTCTATCATGACTTCAATTGTAAACAAACTTGTGTTTCTTCTACGAGTATAAAGGTCGCTCTTTTACTTTTTAAACATATTTTCCAAGCAATGCAACAAATTAATTTCATGTTTCATGTTTATATTTCAGTGATATTAATCCATATTTAATTCAGTTCTTCTTATATTACTGCCAGTATAGTTCTGAATTTAATTTCATCATTATATATATATCCAAAAGAAGGAAAACAAGGCGCTAAACGAATAAAAACGTTACATGATATGACTGATAAATAACTCATATAAACAGGACAAATGTTTATATTAGCGCAGGTATCTGAAATAAATAAAATATATTGCCAACCTTTCGTCATGTGTAGAAAACTCAGTTGGTCCACCGTGCTTAGAGATCGTGTATGAAACATGGTAGTGCACTCAATTGTGCACCTGATGAGACAAAGAGAACACCTCTTGCATAATATGGGTAATATCAAGTATAATATGAGTGAAGACCCTTATCGCCGACTTTTATGAGCATCTAAGGACGGGCCTAGACTTTAGTGTTCTTTATTTTGAACCTTTATTGCCATTAACTTGACTTCCATTTTGGTTGATACGGTCAACAAAACTTTGTGTTACATGAAGGCGAGTTGAAGAATAGTGCATAATACCATACATTTTATTTTTATTCAGTCAGGCTTTATATGCTTACTCCAAATTATTAAATCATATGTACGGACTCAAGCACTTCAGTCATTTAAATCTCTGTGACATGATAAACTTCAAATTCAATGAGTACATATAGATCGATAGATTAGATTTTCAATTGGGTTAGTGTAATAATTTTGTGTAGTAAATAATTAATTATGGGTCGTAAGATAATACAATTTATTACTGTTTTATATTTCCTATACATTGTACAGGTTCTGTACAGGACGTGCAATTTGAGATTGTGGTGGACGAGTTATTATAAGGTCAAATAGAAGCAAACATTTTCACATATCTTATTTTCGTTTCGTTACATAAGTTTATAACAATCCAAACATATCTTTTCAAAATTCATAATATGGATATTAGCTTTTAAAGACGGGAAATGGTAGGAAATAAAATAACAATTTAAACTTTCAACTGGTCTAAGCACGCTTAATTTTATATGACTTGTAAACAACTAAAATATTATCAATTCGGACATTTTAAATTTAAAATGTGACTCAAACAATATTTCACATTCAAACATGAAGTTATTACATACAGGGTGTTTGAAAAGTATGGGTAAGGCTTAATATTTAAAAAACCATAGGAGATAACATCTATAAACTTTGCACAGTGTCATATGGCTATGTGTCAAACATCGGTATTTATTGTGTTTTATTTATTGTGTTATAAATTTATGACATAATTTGCTAATTAAAAAAGTCAGTGAAAAACACATTGGTTAGTAGAGTGAAACGCCGCCAACCGCATCAGAATACGACGATCCAGTCATAAATGGCAGCGCATAATGTACTTCACAATGTGTACGTAAAACAACCCGCCATTTCTGATTGGATAAACCTTTTGAGATGCAGTTTTCGGCATTCAACTCTACTAAGTGAGCTCTTTCAAATGAGGTATCACTCGACCCATGCTTCAATTTAAGATTTCCATGTTTTCCTCTGTGGGCCGTCCCCCCATGGTTGGCATGTCATGGTAATAGCAAGGAAAAATAGTTTACATAGCCATATGACACTGTGCAAAGTTTATAGATGTTATTTCCTATGGTTTTTTAAATATTAAGCCGTACCCATACTTTTCAAACACCCTGTATGTTCTCTCTTATTGATTTTCCTTCTAGTTTAATGAGAAACTATTAATCGTCTCTTTTTGAAGTAACTCTTAGTTTAGTGTTCACTCACTATGTTAGCTAATTCGTACCTGTTACATAAAGGCATTTACTCATAACTTTTACAACGCCATTTAATCTTTAGGTAATAGTCTCTTACGGCCTATGTGATGACTAGTTTAAGGGGAGCGGGAAGGCCCTATACCGACCATGTTAAATTCTACAAATTTAGGTACACGTTTCTCAGGAACCATTAAATCTATAGGCCTAAAATTTTGTGTGTGTATTGTTATGATATTTATCTAACTACAGAAGCACAATGGTAAAAAATAAAAATAAATTAATAGATAATTTAGATTTTTTTTTTTAATTATTTAAAATTTCTAGTTTTTTTGAAATTGTTTTTTTTTTAAGCTAGTGTGTTGTGCTGCACTATCTATTCTGCTTCCATGGTTAGGTAATTAGGTGTTTTATAAGTGTAAAAAAATTGGTTGCCATACCTCCATTGGTTTTTTTTTTAGAAAAATGTACCTTTGTTTAAAAAAAACACAGTTTTCGGGAAACGACGGTTATATTTAAAACTAGGTACTGTACTTACTTTAGCTAGCTTAGAACATCCCAGCACCATAGGCAGGGCTGTCAGCATGCTCCTGATCCTCCTCTAGAATCAGTCTTCTCTTTTTTCTATCTGTTCTGGCTTCCTTGGTCATTAGTTGTGCAGCTTTGTAGGCTTTCTTGAGTCGCAAAACATCAAAACCATGAAGCGCGAGCACTGAGTTTTTACTCAAAGTTAGGCCTAATTCATTGTAGATATCCAACTTACCGGCAAATCCATCATTGAAACTTAGCACTGCATCCAGCACACCTAACTTCAAAGTGTTCAGTCTCACAAACACATTTTTGGGGACTTTATTCCACACTACGTTATTAAAACTTTCGTTAGGATTTTTAGTTTTTTGGTAAAGGCACTTTTTTAGAAGTTCGGGGTTTGCTAAATCCTTATAAATTTGTTTAATTGTGGCCATTATGTCACTTGATAAAAATACTGCATCAGTAACAACACAGGTTGTACTATATGAAAGTTGTTCACAGTGTGGAGTAAAATTTCATGCCAAAAGCGCCGGTAGTTACTTCGTAAATAATTTTTTTTGCGTACTTAGGATAATCTTGCAACAAAAAGTGTTATATTTTCTGAAACTGTACAAGTCTGAGTAACAAAAAATGAAAAAAAAAAACAGAAAACTAAAAAAAATTCAATTTTTTGCCTTCCCGCTCCCCTTAAAACTTTTCCTGTTTACGCGGGGTAAGAATATTTGCAACACAATATCCATAAATAATGGACATTGATACGCTCATTTTTAGCTGGCAATTTTTCCACGGGCTGCAAAAAACGTCAAAATACGATTATTACCTATGTTAGGAAAGTCAATTCTGGAAAATAACTCTTATAAAATAGACTGCATTAAATAATAAATAGGCTGGCAGACTGTGTGGACAATATCGTTTTTATGGGCAATAAAACTTTACTTTTAGACACCTTTACGCATAATGTACACCTACGCAAAATGTGTATTGCCAATTACAGTTTACTATTATCTATTACTGAGGATTATTTTCCTCAGCAAGGCTGATATTTCAAGAATGTAATGATGTTACTAGTGTTTTTATTGTTATCGCTCTGCTTTTTAATTTTATTTCATGTAATCTAACTATTATTTTTGGTATATAAACTATCAGTCCTAACAGTGCAGTTAACTAGTCCAAGCTAGTTTTTTGAACACTTGTTCCCTCCTGCTTTCTGGAAAACGGCTTGTCGTCGATATTTACAAGGCATCCCTGCCAAACAAGATGGTACGTGTGAGCAGCACACAGTTAAAAGCCAGAGAAGAGTAAAAATGATCATTTATCTGCAGATTTCCCCTAGTTTTACAACTGTCTGCTTAGACTCGTAAGTAGGGTCTGGAGGTAATGGATTGTTTTCTTCAGTGCAGCAGCAGCTCCAAGTTCACTGTTCATAGGAAAAAGTGCACACATGATTATAACACAGAAAATGTAATAAACATTATTCACATTCAAAATATTTGATTTAACAAATTGTTTCTCGAAAGAAAACTAACATCACTGGATTGGTTGAAAGTGAATCTGTAAAAAAAATTGCTCTGTTAAAAGAATGAGTATAATTGGTTAGAGCATGGGTCGCATCCATCTCTATCATTAGATATGCCATATCAATCAATGATATGTATCAATCAAGTATATCAATATTCCACGTCGTAAATCTTTCACATAAAGTAAGCATATTTTTAATATCTAAAGTGTAGTACCTGTAATGCGTGTACTAGTAGAAATAGATCAATGAATAACATTCTCGTACCATTTCCGCAAAATGTAACGAATCACTTCAAACCTCTAATATCCACCGATAAAAATATTTCTTGTGTTATTGATATAATGTTATGTATATCTTATTATAATGTTTAATGTACAAACATATTTTATTAACTAGCTAAAACTCATGCAGTAAATAATTGTTAAGCCGCTTTGTTCCACTTAGATTTCGACGATGTCTGTCAGAAATGTTAGACACTTTTCATGTAAGAGGCTGCGTCCATATCTGACTTCTCTTAAACCCGATAGATGCAACCATACGGACCCCGTCTCTTGGTATGGTATATAATTATTATTCACGATGTAGATCCTCTTATAAATAAAATTTAAACGCTAAATTTGTTGTAATCAGCTACTTTCGAGACGAACTTGACCAATTTGCCTAATTACTAAACCATGAAACCTCCAATACCATAGTTGACTTTACCTTTCTACCTTTTTAAGAAAATATGCTCTCATATATTTGAGACGCCCATTACGATTATAAAAAAACTACTACCAATAAAAAGGAAAGTCCTTACTAAATTTATGCACCGTTTCTAATAATTAGTTTATAATAGGACTTGAGTCAAGAAGTCTTGTTCTTTTTGTCTGTATGTATATTGAGTTGAGTTGTCTTTACGTATTTTCAGTTGTACGAGTTGTTTGTAAGATATTAGGCTTAAATATTTACTGTATGTATGTAGACTACCTACCTTTTACTGTAATACCCTTAGAATGAATCCCAAACTTTACCTCAATCGCAGTTTAATAAAGTTTGCTCATCTAGTCATAATCATCACTCAACTGAAAGTAGGGCCTTTAAACCTTCAATTAAGCTAGGATATACCTAAATAAGTTGTTTTTTGCAGGCTGATTTTCTGACGAGTCGATATTCCAAATATCGGACGAAAGCTCGCAATTCGTACGCAGAAGACCCGATGAGGCATTCCACTCAGATTGCATAAAGAAAACTGTGAAACACCCTACAAGCATTATGGTATGGAGTGTTATGTCTGCGCATGGTCCTGGAAGGCTATACATTGTAGAAAAAACCACGAAACAAGATCAGTGCCTGAATGTGATAAAAAATAGGCTGCTATCACAGGTTCACGACTGGTACCCGAGCGGAGAATTCATTTTCATGCATGATGGAGCTCCATGCCACCAGGCTAAAAGCATCAAGGATTCAAGAGTAAAGAATTCATCAGTGTCTCACCCTTGCCTGCAAATAGCCCTGACATGAACCCAATTGAAAACTTATGGGCTATTGTCAAGTGACGACTCCAGAAAACAAAAATAACAACGAAGCAGCAACTGATCGAGGAGCTCATCAGAGTGTGGCATCACGATGAAGAAATAAAAAGTGTGTAAAGTGTGTGCCTTGTGAAAATTATGCCAAACAGGCTTAAAATGCTAATCATAACAAGGGAATGCATACTAAATAATAGATTATTATTTCATTGTAAAATAATAGGTTTAAATTTTTATATAATCAGTAAAGAATTTGCTTTTATAACAATCTTAGTCTAATAATGTGGCCTGCAATATATAATGGCTCTTTGAGTAATTTTAGTTTTCATTCCTCTACTTTTGCTAAGCCACTGTAAAAATGCTAAAGTCTGTATCTAAGCACCTCACAAAGTATTCACAGCTTTGCTCATTAAGGTGGATATTACAACAGTGTTTTAATACTATTTACCAACAAAAACCTTAAAAAAGTATTTTGAATGCATTGCATGTTTATGACTCGTCACTGGCGAAATCTGGAATAAAACTTATAAGGTAACTTCGTCTTTGCTATCTGAATTGCACTAATGATCAAGCACTGTGAACTTAATACTTTATAAGATTAACATTTTAAAGAAATGTTGCAGTCTCTTTGATAAACTTCAGCAGAAAGATTAATGAAAGTTTAAAAGAGTCAACAGCTGTTTAGTGTCAGATAATTTTGTATCATGATACATCAACATTATCATTATTTTCTTTAAATTCTAAATAGTCAAGGGGACATTTTCAATCTTTTTCTTCACATAAACTTTGCTTGGACTTTTCAACGGACTTTTCAAAACCGGAATTAGCTAAATTGGTCAAGTTCTTCTCGAAAGTAGCTGATTACAACAAATTTAGCGTTTAATTTTTATTTATAAGAGGATCTACATCGTGAATAATAATTTTATACCATACCAAGAGACGGGGTCGGTATGGTTGCATCTATCGGGTTTAAGAGAAGTCAGATATGGACGCAGCCTCTTACATGAAAAGTGCCTAACATTTCTGACGACATCGTCGAAATCTAAGTGGAACAAAGCGGCTTAACAATTATTTACTGCATGAGATTTAACTTGTATTACACCGATGATAATGATATGTAGGCTATATGTAGCATTCTGATACATTATTTATGTGAAAATAAGCTTAGATTCAAAACTGTAAATACAAACTATGGTACAATACATTGTACAATAAAAATTATCATATATAATCATGAGGGATAATTCAATGGAACATTTTATTTTATACCTACAACGGGTACCGGAGTTCAGGTCGAGAGAGATTATTAAACAAAGAGTGATGCAAGACCGAACCGGCAATTTGGCGTAAATTCTGCCATACTCATCGGCCTTGTGTTATATATTTATTTTACGGTTTACACCATTCTACACAAATATGTAAACAAGACACCTATCACTAATGGGTTTACTTACGTAGGAAAACCATTATGTTTCAGAGTGAGTGTTTCCTTTGAATAATGTGCAAAACCCCCCAGAATAATATAATGGTTGTATCGAGAAATGTCATTGAAGACCAGTATTTTAATTTGAAGTAATATACCACGGTTTATCTTTCAGTTAACTATCTATACATTTGTATAAAATTTTTCTAATCTAATAATATTGAAAGTGAACTTTAGAGCTTTTGTAGATAAAGTTGTGAACTTTTGGGATTTGAAGCTCAATTTTAGCATGGACTTAGTCAAATATTTTAAAGGACCTGTAACAGTTATTTTTGTTATTAAACCATCAGATTTAATCAATAGCTATTTTGAAAGAATTTGTCAATTTTATTAACAGTACAGGAAAGCTATTTATATAATATTTGAAAATATTTTCCGTATGAATCTTCTGGATTGTGACTTTATACCAGTGGTACAGAGCCTGTATTTGGATACCATGACCATTTTTTGGAAGTATATTATGTTAGTTACAATGAAGTTATATTACATATTTTTTGAGGATTTTAGTACGTTTTTGCATTTAAACACCAGGAGGACGGACCTTAAATCGGAAAACACGATCATGCATAGAGTTAATTGAGTTTTAAACAGTATTTAATACTTAGATATGTTGGTATATAGTTCCTCGTGCATTATTGCCTGATGTAACCGTCCGCTATTTGTTCCTACTCGTCAAGTTTTGGATTTATAAATATTGTTAAAAAGTTTAATTGTACTATTTTAGAAGTATTAATTGAAATATAAATCAATGCATGGTCTGGATTTGTATATTTATGATTTATGTTTATCCATTAAACTAGTTCTGTGTACAGGCGAACCTTCCTAATTAATAACTATAATGAAAGTTAAAGATGTTATTTGATAACTAATAAGTCAAGTCAAGTGTTTAGATTAAAACAATTTTTGAGTTGAAGCTAACATTTTATATCTTAACTAAATAAGAACATTTTTAAAATAAATGTTTTTAGAAAAAGGAATTAAATGAAATATATTTAACATAATAGTATTTGAAACTTTAATCCCTTCAATACCAATTAGAGTATGGTAACGCAAGCGGCAGACGTACATATTTTAAAGGGTATAGGAAAAACTTCGAGTTGTATTTAGAGGACCGAGAGGGTTACAGATGTATCCTAAGATGTCCTACGTTGAAATATATCAAATTTCTCAAACTTTGTTGGCACACGTCCTGATTGATGCCATATATTCAACGTTATTTTAATGCACATTTAGAATATTCCTTTTAAATGTTAATGCTGCACAATGCGTTTTATTGGTTTTATAATTTGATTATTAGTTGTGTGTATGCAAAACAATTTGAAATCAAATCATGAATAAATATCACTTAATATAACTGAAACACATCAATAATTGAATGCGTTAAAATAAATACAATTATATAACAGTTTATAGAGTTGAAGAGTATTTAAAAAATCACTCCATTTAAAGCGGCCAGTATTGTTTAATACCCAGCTTTCTGTGCATATCTCATTAGCTGAAATGATAATCTCATTTAACATGAAACGAGGGATTAAACAATAACGGGATAACAATGACTATGAGCTACTCGTATATTAAACAGTTGTAGAAATTACGAGTGGCTACTAATGCCCATAGGTGATAAATATCAATACAACTGATTTTGTTATTTATTATACATAAATTCAAATTAGTCTGCATCTATCTTTTTAATACACTGATGTCCTTTATAAACGTTTAAAATAAACCTAAAAATTACCTCAGTTAAAACGTACGTTCGTGCTAATGAAGTATAATAATTTTAGGTATTATTTCCCATATGCTGTACTTTATTTGGTTCTAGTTTTTTGTTGTTTCTGAGATTCAAGGTTTTGGTATTGTGACCAATGTTTTTGGTTATTGACATTTTTGATTGATTGATTGATTTATTTATTTCCAAAATTTATGTACAGAGTTAAATATAATACATAACAAAAAACTTATTGGAAATTATCCCCACATGGGCATCAGCCTGTGTGTGGGTAAACGAGTTCCTCAGTCTGCACTACCAATAACAGACAAAAAACTTAAATTAAAATAAGGAAATGAATTGTCATTAATAAAAAAATTTTCATTAACAAATGAGAAATGAAGATTTAACCTCTAAAATAAACCATACAAGGCCAGAGCATGGAATACATGAGCAAATTCAGTTAATAAATAATCTAAAATTTGAAAGGAATATACTTATTTAGAAAATATAATTTGAAGACTTAAAAATGTAATTTATAAAAACTTGTAACTTACATAAAAAAGAGCAATCAGAAAGACTTAATTAAAAATTAGCCGATATAAGTAGAGAGAGACTTGGACCACACACTGCACACCCACGCACACACACTACACACACACACACACACACACACACACACACACACCAATCACGCACACGCACACACGCACACACGCACGCACTACACGTACTCGTTGGCCTGCAGTCAAAACGATTGTACAAACTCACCAAACACTCAGACTAACATTGATTGTAATACAAAAATATAACAGAAATTTAATACATAAAAAAGCATATCTAGGTGTAGATTGAGGAAAAATACTGACGAAATCTATCTCGCCCAGCATCTACTAACAATTTATTGATTAATTTTTTGTACGAACTAATAGTGCAAGGTCTTGGGTTTTTTATAAAGTATGGTAATTTTGAGAAAATTATATGAGCAATATAGTGAGATGATGTTGAATTAAAGGCTTTAACGAGTCTAGGAACAAAAATTCTGTTATGAAGTGAAGAACGCGTAAATTGAACGCGAAGAACTGTGAATGAAAATTGAATCTCGATGTTGAAAAATGTACAAAATTAATGTTCGGATATATAATTGCGAGACGTTAAAAACTTTAAATTCTTCAAATAATAAATTGGTTAGATAAGTACGATTTCGCTTCAGAGCTACTTTTATAATAGTTTTTTGAACGACTTCTAAGGGAGCAAGGTTATTTTGGAAACAGCCACCCCATGCTAAATTACCATACTGAAGAATTGATTGCACATAAGCATAGTATACAGTTTTTAAAAGATATATTGTAAGTATATTACGCAGATTACAGAATATAAAGATAAATTTACGAAGTTTATTCCGCATGTAAGCTGCGTGATTACACCACTTCAAACGATTGTCAAAAACTACACCCAAGTATTTATACTCACTCACCCTATCAATACAATCACACAAAACGCATCCATCCTGGCCACCACAAGTATGCAACCGTAGCTTAAAAACAAAAGGATCGCCGTCAGCTCGTATAGAGATTGGCATACATTTAGTTTTGGCTATATTAACTGTGAGCCGACATTGATCAAACCAGCGCTTGACAGTGAGTAGACCGCGCTCAGCCACATCCCTCACTTCCTCCCAGCTTTCACCCTCAAATAACAAAGCGGTGTCGTCCGCATAAAGAAATATCTGTCCTTTAAACAAAGTCAATCTTCCTAGATTGTTAATAAAAATTAAGAAAAGCAAGGGTCCAAGAGTACTGCCTTGCAAAACCCCATACTCAATTTTTTGAGGAACGCTTGTATGGCCCAAAACGGAAACAACTTGATACCGATCGGACAAATAACTTTTGAACCATCTCCAAGAGTTCCCTTGTATTCCAATATATTTTAATTTTTGTAGTAATAGTTGTCTATCAACTGTATCAAAAGCTTTAGCTAAATCTATAAAAATCAATAATGGTTTTTTATTACGGCTAATCGTGTCATGAACACTTTTAGTTAGCAAATATAAATCATCATTCAAATTCTTATCTTTTCTGAAACCGAATTGATTTTGTACAAGAATGTTATTGATGTTTAAATATTTTTCGAGTTGAATTCTGACACATTTTTCCAATAATTTAGATAAAACACTAGTTAAAGTTATTGGTCTGAAGCTAACACATCGATTTTTTGGGCCTCCCTTATAGATTGGGATTACTTTACCCATTTTAAAAGATGCTGGGAAAATTCCCTGTGACATACTATTGTTTATAATATGTAGAAGTGGAAGCTTTAAGAAATTGAAAAACATTTTGATAAGAGTAGCCGGGATTCCATCTTCTCCCGGAGCAGACCCGCCTCTACAACACGAGCAAGGACATCCTCGGATATCGGCTCCAGCTGGAAGTAAGAATTCGCCCCGTAATCCTCGTCATTCATAACGACTTCAGTCACGGGAGGCACAGCACTGGCTAAGTTGGCACCCACCCTAACATACTACTCATTTAATGTGTTAGCTACATTATTTATATCATTTGTCTCAATATTAAGTTTGCCGTCCAGAAACTGTTCAATAGGAAAGGAATCTTTTTTTTTATTCATGTCCATAATTTCAGCAATATTTTTCTACAAGAGCTTATTATTATTTTTTGATTCATTAATTTTATTTCTAAAATACATTTCTTTAGCCAATTTAATAGTTTTATTTAAGAGATTTCTATATTGCTTGAAACGAGTTTTTAACATTGTATTAAAAGGCTGGCCTTTGAGCTGCTTACTCATTTTATCTCTAACTCGAATTGATTTAATTAGTCCAACGGTAACCCACGGCTTTAGCTTGACGTGCTTAGAAGAAATTGGGTTCTTATTAATTGAGGATTGTAATAGAATATCTTGCAAATATTCAACAAACTCAGATGCAGACAGATTAACATCCTCGATCTCTAAAATCGGTGTCCAATTTCTTTCACAGACAAGACGGCCAACAATATCAAAGTCAATATATGTGTTTTTAACTAAAGATGATTGTTTTCTTTTACTTTTAATAAAACTCTGTTGACTTTGCGAGACAGTAAAATAGTGATCCGTAATTTCCGCTTTGATGACCGCCGACTTAACACCGTCCGTAGTTTTAATATCCGTAAATATATGATCAATACAACTTTTGGAAAATCCAGTAACTCTGGTTGGCACATTAATGCAACTAATGAAACCAGCTCCATACATTACATCAAGATATCGTTGTGACAGTGGATCGTTGGTTTCAGGTAAAATACAACAATTTATATCACCAATCAGCCAGTGAACCCGATCCCTGTGCCTGGTTTCAAGATATACCTCGAGATCACTAATGAAAGAGTCAAGGTCACCGGACGGACTCCGGTAAATGGCGAGCAACGACATCCGCTCCCTGCCAAACGTTATATCTAGTTTCAAACATGTGGCACCGCTCAGATTCACTTCCGCATGACATACTGAAAAACATTTATTAACGAAAACAATCACGCCATCATTCTGTTTCATACTTTCCTTATTTACGAATCTATCATACCCATCCATACTCACATTTACACTGCACTCATCCATCCAAGTCTCTGTTAAAATAATTATGTCAAATTTAAACTTATAGTTGTTCAAAATGATAATTAGCTCATCCAAATTCTTTTTACAGCTACGAATATTCAAGCTAAGGATTGTCACTCGATTTTTATTTACGTCTTCATTTTCTGAGAAAAAATTAAAACTATCAACATAATCATAAACACATGCATTCACAGCTCTAGAATTGACAATTTCATCCATAAACTCGCCCATTGCGCAACCTGCTCATTGTACACCATGCTCAGCCCACCCGCGCTCTATATATCTAACAGATATCACTACACTTGATAAAAACTACAACATCATCAAAATAAACTAAAACCAAATGTATAGCTACCTGTAAAAAAACAATATTAATATAACAAAAACTTATATGTAGTTGAAACCAAATACCAATATCATATGATATAATAATAAAATACATATTTTTGTTTAATTTAATACATATGAAATAAAATAAAATATATACATGGAATAACGTTTAAGAAGCATTATCGGTATAGGTACATCTATGCTATGCTGCAACTTATGTTTAAAATAAACAAGAAGCACCTTTACAAATTTATGCAATTACAACTTTTCAGATATAGATATGCTAAAAATAAATCACGTATCTTATATTACATGCCACAATGAAATGTAACTAGCACAAACAAAAATATAAATTGTTATTAACATATGAATAACTAATTAAATTAAAAATATACTTCAGTATAAATTCTGACATGTGCATGCTTATAATTGCGTGTGTCATATATTCAAAAGACTGACTATAAGAATTATTATTCCATATATAAAAAAGACATAGACGGAAATTAGACCTAATATACAATTAACATCGCACTGACCATGCAAAAAACATTATCTGTTAACCTTTGGACAGTAAAGATGGCTGTAAAAATAGTAAAAAGTTAAAAGAATTAAAAAAATTTACATTCTGAAACTTATAATCTCAATGGCATGAAAATATTTATCAATTAATATTATTTATAAATTAATTATTGTTTTCTACAGTAACTTGTTATTCTTATAATAATAAATAACTAATAGTAAGATTGGATAAACTGTTCTATAAAACATTATTTTGATATTTTTCGTTAGCCCGTGTACACATACACATACATACTCAAGTGCATACACACACACACACACACACACACACACACACACACACACACACACACACACACACACACACACACACACACACACACATACTCACATGCATTCACACACACACACATACTTCTACCCATACGTATTTATAATTTAATTATAGGTTGGTATAGTACAATCAATATTTAATTAATTTTGAATGCTGAGTGTCCTAGTAGTAATTATATTAATATTAAACGTCGCTGCAAAAATATTTTCATTTTTCACTTTGTTAAGTCTTATTTAAAAATACACATGCACATGCCAATAAATTCTACAAACTATAATGTCAAACGAAAATTGTAATATAAATGCTGCAAACAAAAATTAACATACAGTAATAAAAAAAGTCTTACTTGCCATGTCCTTATCTGTATTTATGGAGTATCTATAACCTACGCTAAAACTCTGGCAAATTACTGCGTTGTCGTGGGACTGCCGCTAACCACCGGACGTACGAAGGCTTCCACTTCGTCGATGCTCCTCACCCTCCTGGCCGGTGACTCCACCGTCTGTCTCACCACCACCTTCCCGTCCCTCGACCAAGCGAACGCCAGCTGTCCATCTTTTACCAAGGACTTAGCTCTCCCCAGTATATGTTTATTCTGTGGTGTGAGATGATCCAGAACTAATACCGGCGCAGGCGGTAGGGACGCTGCCAAGTCCGTAGTTTTAATTCTTTTTTTCTTGGCCGCAGAAATCCATTCAGCCTTTGTTGAGCGGGACACGAACTGGACGACGATAGAGGGGTGGAAAGACTTCCTCCGAGGTGCCGGCAAACGATGGGCAATGGATATGGACTGTCTGTCGTAAGTTAGATCAAGCGCGGTGGCCACCGATTTGACGATTTCGTAAACATTCTCACTTTTTGTGACGGGGACACCCATAACTTCAATGTTATGGTTTCGCGAGTACTGCTGTATATCTGCCATTTGTAACTCCACGTCAAACACCCGCCGAGACAGGGATTCATTTTTAGTTCGGAGTTCAACACATTCCGCTTTAAAGAAGAAAGTCTCTTATGGAATTCGTCAACAGATGCCTGTAAACCAGTTAGACGCTGTTCAATCGCGCTAAAACCGTCTCTATTTGCAGCTTGGCTTACAGCAATTTCTTTTTGTATTGCCAAAAGAATGTCAGAAATATTTGGATCGACCGAGTCCGACTTATGACTTGCCACTGAGGATGAATCCTGCGAACAATCGTCACACTTCCACGAGGCCAGATTTCGGGCCGACATAGATGTCAACTTTGCCAAAGTCCGAATGCGACAACACGTTACATGAAAACTGAGACCGCACTCCACACACTTTGCTGCATCTTTAGCAATGGATTTGTCTCGGCTATATTTACCGCAATTCATGATAAAAATGTAAGTAATTGTAAGTTACTTAACTGTACAGTAAAAAAAACTAAAAAATAACAGAAAGCCTGATTTAAAATGATAATTAGTAATCCAAAAATAACTTTAGTCCAAACTAAAAATAAACTTCATCAATACTAACGAAAATTCACACACGAAAAAAAAATAAAGTTTATGGCACAGTTTTAAGGATAATTACTTTAAGAAAAGGTACCGCACAGGATAAGTACCGCACAGGACAAGACGGGCAGGCCGACCAGATTGCACAATCACGAGCGGCTTATCTGTACGACCGTCCTCATGGACTGACTGATAAGAACTGAATTAATAACATTAATAGGAGAAATTCCATGCTATTCCCTCGTTGGCCCTAGCATGTATACTTTGACAATTGTTAGCAAGATGGTGAAGAGTGATATCTATTTCATTCATATGATCCGTTCCACTGTTCCGCCTTTCCTTGTTGGACGTCTGCTCACTTTTGTGAGTAGAGGTGAATCACCTTTGATTATATCGACAACCTTCTATCTTTAATCATTATATATATATATATATATATATATATATATATATATATATATATGTATATATATATTATTATTATATATTATATTATATATGTATATATATATATACACACGTTTCATATTACAAATACACTTTTCTGATTTTTTTTAGTTATTATCGATTAAATGAGTTGTCATTGTTAAACTATATAAAACATATTTCTAACGGAGGAGGGGTGACACATGGTGTTTATAGAGTATAAAGTATGATATAAATGTGTTATAACTTTAAACAAAATACTATATGGAGTTTTCATGATTAGGTGTAAAAATTTCGAAGAGGGGGCTTGTGTCCTCTGAACCCTCCCTACAACATGCGCCCATGGTTGTTACTATCTTATAGTTGTTGGTGTTAGTGTTGTCTTTATTTAAAAATATTTGTGTCATCTAATTGGCTCGAAGAATACCCTGACTATTGAAGAGTACGTAGTGTTATTTCAGAGCAAGAAGAGTGCTTTAAAACTCTTTGGTCATGCTATAAGTAGACCTATCATATGTTGAGGATCGTGATTGGATACCGTTACGGGGGGAGGGAGTTGTCTGTTGAACAATAGGATATGATGATGCAGTCTTCGCCATTTGGACCAGTTAGAATTTTTACGGAAGCGCTGTATCTTTTGAAACTGATTCTAGCAATTATTGAATGCCCTGGACATAGCAACTAGTCGATTTTCGTGTATTTGTCTCATTTCTAACATATTAGCCCTAATTCTAATTTATTAATATCCAACCCTATTCTGTAATTTGCCATGTTTGCTTGGACTACCCATATAGTGCCGTCTTACACACATATACACAAACTATTGTAATGAATGAATAATTTTCTTATTCCCATATTTAGATTAACCTGAGGTGCAATGTTTTCACACATAGGCTTTTTATTTTATTATCTTGTACGTTGTTTCAAACATTTCCACTTTAATTTCTAAAATTCTAATCTTCATGTTTTTTTACCTTTCCCTTGTTTGTTTATTCCTCTGTAAATTTTTAATAATTTCTATCAAATACAATAAATTTGATTAGTGTATTTTTCTGAAAAATGGTACAACTAAATCAGTTAATGAGTGAATAAGTTCATCGGTTTAGAAAATGTCATTACATATGTGAAATAAAATTGTATTTAATTCAAACGAATAATTTTGTATCTAATGCTCTATAATTACGTTTATGAGAAGTTTTACTTATTAAAGGTACCGTAATTTAAGCCTTTTACAAACAACGTCGGTTATAGACAAAATCAATGTAATTTCTAACTCCTAAATCCTAATTTATTCATTGATTTACGTTCGTTTGGAATAACTGAGTACTTTTCCGGTTAAATAATATTACAGGTTATATATTTAAAAAACATAACACACGTAAACTAAAACAGATAAACTGTATAATATATAGAGGCCACGCTGCTCAGAGGTTTGTTATATTGCCTAATAAATACTTTGTTTTTTTACATGTTTGTTTGCTAAGTTTGTTTTACAGAATAAATAACTCCGAGCCACATGCAAAGTAAATAAATAGGAAGGTATTAAAACATTATTCGTGTACAAGTGTTATTACGAGATACTCTGTGATATTGAAGTTTTAAAAATTAACACAGACTGCGTGTTGAGTGGCTGCCATGAGCAGGGCTTAGTTAAATGGATTAATCAATTTACAGCTCTTTGTGTTTACTCTGTGTTTTGAGTCTTGTACAACAATATTATATTGCGTAGGCTTAGTGTGATATCTGCGTATAGTGAATAGAGAAGTGACAATTGATTAACTCCCGAACTCCAAATATTCATTGGATAAAAAGTTTGCATGACATTTATTTGCATAAAATTATAACTGTGTATTATTTTATATACGATAATGGGATATCTCCTTATAGTAAATAGAGAAGTGACAATTGATTAGATCCAGGACAAAATATTCATTGCATACAAAGTTAAATCACTATTTATTATACACTAATGACATATCTAAATAGTTACATTACTGAATAAAGAATTAAAAACCATTTGCTCCGAGAGTTATTATTTACATTAGAAAATAGAAGGACCTATAATTTTGCAATCACATTTCAAAATTTATGTTTAATAAGGTTGGTTAAAAAATTAAAAAAAAATTTCATTTTCTTTGAGAAAGAGAGGGATTTGGAGATTTTGAAACGTAATATTACTTTGATCTTGTACCACTTAAGAAGGGTAACCGAGTTTTCTACACATAACGTGGCAATGTTATGAATGGTTGATTCAATTTTAATATTGAATTTGGCTCCAATTCACCTTTTTTCATTCCAGCCTCCGGTGTCAGACATGACTTCTGGAATAATTTTCGTCTAAAGAGATCCAATGAAAGTCGGCGAAGGAGAAGCTAAAAACTAACCTTTACATCGTTCGACATCAGAGACACCCATAAATATGTGAAGTGACAGTCTCATTGTCTCAACAGGTTTAAGATGTTTATTATTAGTGACCAACAAACTCAAATAATGGTAGGTTGTGATCCTAATGTGTATTTTTTTTGGACGCATTAATTTTTCAATCTGACACATATGTAATGTAAGTCATACGTAATTATTAGTATAAAAAAATCATAGAACCAATATACGGATAGTTGCTGGAAAGGAAGTCTTGTATTACAATTCGAAACAAACATCCTCCGGATGTAAGTGGATACGCACATCCGCCCAGACACCGATGATGGACAAACAGGAAATGCTTGTTTAATCAGCGGAAATGGTTATTTCTCAAAACCATGCGACTATGTAAGAGACTCCCATACTGGTGTCAAAATATTGGTACTCACCAGTTATGATAGAGAGATTTGGCAGAGGCGTGGTCAGAAAGCTGGCGGGGGCAACATCAAAAATCAGGAACAACGAGGGAGATGGAAAAAAGTCGGGGAGCGGATTCGGAAGGCGACGATCGTGCGAGTGATCGTGTGCGGAAAAAATCTTTTAAGCGAAATACTGTCAAGTGTAATCAAAATGTAAGTTAAGAAATTCTTGTATGTAATTTTAGGAATGTAATTTGGAAAAGTCACTTATTTATTTCTATCATGTAAATTTATGTAAATGTTTAGATATTTTAAAAGAAAGTTTTCTCACGTTTATTTTATGAATAGGCTACATATTTATTGAAACACTACAAAATTTACTATGATATTTAACTAATAATGCTATAAGAAATCAATGAAATATAACTTGTAATAAATAATTCAATATTAAACATAATTAATTATTAGTATTAAAGTTTTGTGTCCGATATGTCCGTTGATGATATACATTGTTATTTAAGAATTAAAGCTATATAATGAGATGCTACTGTAAATAAAATATGTGTAGGTTCATTTGAGTGTTTTGTATCGCCAATCGAACCTACTATTTAAATCCTGTCACAACATCCCTTGTTCATAATACATTTTAATATTTCACAACCTTACAATTTAAATCTTAATCTAACCATAAAACCTTACAGTAATGCACGAGCATAGAGTAGAGTACACTTAATGGCGGAATGCATATTGTATTAACAAATCCAGAACTTACAAATAAAACAATAATTAACTATTTATAACCTTGCAAGAAAACCCACTTGTACTTTGTTGTAGCTTATTTCGAGTTAGCCACATTGTTTGATTACCTGTCACTTTACGGGAAGTTTGGGAAGTTTAACAAAAAAGCCGGTTACAGCAATATACAAACTGGCTCTGTGAGTTGAAACACTCAAACATTGTAACGGAAGTTCAATGTCATTGGTTTAGCAAGACTAAGTTTAGTTGAGGAACTTAACTTGCTAAAACGCTGCATGATCCTTTTTATTGTATTAGAATTGTTTATTTTGCAACAAATATTGCACGTACATTTTTCATTCTATATTTATTTGCTGATCATCTTTTATATAAACTTATTTTTAAGGCAATGATGAAGAAGACACTATCACCGCTTAAACCACTAGAGTTGGTATTCCATTGTGTGTCTGATAATACACCCGTACGAATCTACCCCTCGGGTAATATAATCAGTAACATGACATATTTTAGTCACATCGATGTAACACAAAAAAGGAAGCGTTTATCTACCAAAGCACCTAAAACTGTAACAATGAGTGTATTAGTGCAATTGATTGAAGGTCAACGATAGACTGTATATTTGTAGCTGAAGCTCGTGTTACTATCTTAATCCTTGGCCTAAACATTAAGTTATTCCCCTTACTACTTTCCTTTATTTTTATTTCTCTTTTATAATTTTCACACTCTGTAGTCTTTGTATCTGGCCTGACTAACATCTCTTATTTCATTACACCGTCCTAACATAGTGAATAACTAACTGCCTTCTAACATTAGTTTTCTTCCCATTTTTTAATACCCATCACTTGTCTTTATTTAATCTTGTCATTTTATATTACTTACTATTATTTCTTCCCATTATAACTGTGTATTTTTTCCTACTTCTTACATTCCTTTTTTATTGAGACAAGATTCTATGTTTTTATCTTTTCACTTCTCCTACAAGATTTCCCTAGTGACTTTTTACTTGTTTATTACGTTAACAGTCCACTAAAACATGCTCCGCAGTGTGACGATTATAACTCGAGTCGAGAAATCAAGGAGTAAATGATTTTAGCAAGGGAAGGAACACCAAGTGTGTAGTTAGGGCACCGACAAAAGTGCTGAAATAATTACTGCGATTCCGGTCAGACAAGTCATTCATGAAACTTCGACTAAATACAGAATCAAGATATTCTTATGATAATAACGCTTAGTATCATTGACAGCTTCCTTTAACTGAAAATGTGATAGTTTGTAAGCAAATTGCATTGATTCTATGTATTTAATTGGATTAAACTATTATTAAAAGTAATGCGTGAATCTGTAAGTTATTTAACATGTCTCAAACCCTCTTATTAAAAAAAAACATTTAAATTGTATTAAGCTGAGAATGATATATTTAGAGTAACCAAAGCATTGCATATTATTAGTAATAAAAGAAAATGAACGAAAGTTGGTTGGGCGGGAAGTCGGTTTAATCAGCGCAAGTGAACAATTCATCATCCGCACTAGAAATTTTCGGTGTGTAAGCGTCAATACCTCATTTATGTGTCATCATCGACAGTTTTCGTGAATTATTGGTTCAAATTTTATAAATAGCAAAAAAAATTATTTTCCCGCCTATCATTGTTATATTCAAAATATTTCTATTGTCACTATAGTTAACGACAATTATATTACCATTTGATTAAACAATAACTCTTCACTTCAGTCAATTTAACGCATATACCTCACTTTAATCTGGAAGGTGTATGAAATGTCAATTAGTTTGATACTCTATACTTGTGTCACATAGCACAGATTTATAATGTTTCCCTAATGTGTAAATACATTAAATGTTCGTATATTATTCTTAAATTTTAACCTAAATAATAAAACTATTAATAAATAACTATTACTAAGACTTATTTCAATGTATTTATAACAAAAATGGCAATAACCGGTTAAAGGTAATACTGTGTGTTAAAAAGTCCTTATTAAGTTTGACTGAATTATAAAAATAAAATAACATTTATCTTACAAAGTCAACAGGAGCTCTTCCACTCGTGTTGTGGAATGCATTTGTAGCTTTCGGTAATTTATAAATATGTTTTGTAAAATCTTTGTTGCAGACCACTCTTTTAAGGTTAAGTCTTTTCCAGCACGTAAGCTAGATATAGAATTACGTTCCTCCGAAATGTCATTTGCGACAAAGACAAACACTCATGCTCAATTTCTTGAGTGTTTATAAACAATAGTGACGTCTTATTTATTGTCACATATTTGTTGTTCTCTTGGGCCATGTCGTGTTTGTACACGTACTCAGTGTTGTAGGAGTGTAACAGTTTCAGGTACACCCATATTGTTGTCACATGTACTATATCGGTGTATACAAGAATTTATATTGTTATTTCCAGTCAAATCCCGCTAGACTAGAGCCATTCTTCGTGGTTCCTCCGTATTTGGGGTTGTTTATGAGGTGTATGTATCATTAAGAATAATAAAATCCATGAAAAAACCTAAAATGTATAATTTAGACCAAATTGTGTACTATCTCAGTTCCCTCAAAAGTAAATACGTTTGCAGGGTACACGTTCATTACATTAAACGTCAAGATCGATTCTGGTTAAGATCCATTAATTTACTTATTTGTAAGTCCATAACTGTTGCGTGAGAAATGCTTTTGGCCTCAGCACTGCTCCGCAGGGATCCGCTTTCTTTGTTCAGTTCTGATCCAAAAAATCGTGATCTTGTCCTATTTTTTAAAGTTCCCTTACTAACGATAATCATCTGTAATCAGTGCCATAAATCCAATCTTAGATTGAGATGTGATAGATGCACATAGAAATACGGTAATTACAAATCTATATAAGCTACGGTCAAGTACTTTGATTCACAGAAATGCATGAGATAATGATATGTATAACGCGGGTGGTGCATATACTACAGTTCTAACTGCTCGAAGCAACAACGATGTAAGATCCATTAAAAATTAATGAGATCGTTCAGCACACCGCAGTTGGGTGATATTTCATTAGTGATGTTTTGCGTTGGTCTTCAGAATGTTCCCACTCTTTTACCCTTGGGTTATACAGAACACTGCAAGTTCAAGTAATATGTTATATTTATTATTGAAAGAAAGTTATGGATATAAATGGGGCATTATAACTACTACAACATTTATATTTACAATAATTTCCTAATATGATTTAATTTTGATTGTCATAAATCGAGATATCAAATCGAATTCTAGAGTAATGTGTATGACGTAACATTTCATTGATATTAATTGATGATAATACCACCAGAGCTGATTATCATTATACTGAAGTTATACTGAAGTTATTATACTGAAGTTATCATATACTGTTTATGTATCGGAGAGTGTTGGATCCATCCATACATCATGTAGGCTACAACATACTTCACACACATCAGAGCCCCGGGGAGTAGGCTACTGTACACTGAACACGGTACGTCTCCATAGATAACTATCGTAATGGATATTTCTCGTTGTCTTTGTTGTGTATGGCAGATTCCACAGTACTGTTGCACAAGTTTACTTCATGCCCTCAATATCAATACAAATAATGTAAACATGATTTAATGATCCTCAAATGGTCAAGTTTTATTAAGAAATGTAATATTATATAATGTTTCTTGTATTGAAAGATATTTTTGCCTAAAACAGGTGTTCCATTGTACATAAACATCCATAGTAAAATTACTTTGATTTGAAGAAAAATATAACAGCTAAATATATCTGATTTAGAAATCGAATCTCTCAAATGATTAAAAATTATATAATGCTATAAAGTAAGTCTTGACATTATTTTTAGTTTATTTTAAGTTCTTAATCAGTCCCACAGTAATATGCTGGCTGATTTGTATTAGTAACATTATATTACTATCCTTCTTGGCTAAAACTTTATCAGGAAATCTAAAAATTTATTCCTAATTAGTTGGTGAAATAAAAATCTTCTACAAAGACAAAAATTTATTTGTTTTGTATTTTATACTCAGTACATATACTTTATTGTAAAGAAAAAGTGAATATAATTACAGTTGCCGCAACAACAAACCAACTTGAGATCTGTATTCTTGACAGATGGTCATAGATAATCCGGCTCTGGAGAAACACCATTGCTTAGAGCTGTAACCTTGGCTGTTGGTTGTAGATTATCTGGCTCTGGAGGGACACCATTCCTTAGAACTTTATCCTTGGATGTTGTTTGTAGATTATCCGGCACTGGAGGGACACCATTACTGAGAGCTGTAACCTTGGCTGTTGGTTGTAGATTATCCGGCTCTGGAGGGACACCATTCCTTAGAACTTTATCCTTGGATGATGGTTGTAGATTATCCGGCACTGGAGGGACACTATTACTGAGAGCTGTATCCTTGGCTGATGGTTGTAGATTATCCGGCACTGGAGGGACACCATTACTGAGAGCTGTATCCTTGGCTGTTTGTTGTAGATTATCAAGCTCTGGAGGGACACCATTACTGAGAGCTGTATCCTTGGCTGTTTGTTGTAGATTATCAAGCTCTGGAGGGACACTATTACTGAGAGCTGTATCCTTGGCTGATGGTTGTAGATTATCCGGCACTGGAGGGACACCATTACTAAGAGCTGTATCCTTGGCTGTTTGTTTTAGATTATCAAGCTCTGGAGGGACACCATTACTGAGAGCTGTATCCTTGGCTGTTTGTTGTAGATTATCAAGCTCTGGAGGGACACCATTACTGAGAGCTGTATCCTTGGCTGTTTGTTGTAGATTATCCGGCACTGGAGGGACACCATTACTGAGAGCTGTATCCTTGGCTGTTGGTTGTAGATTATCCGGCACTGGAGGGACACCATTACTGAGAGCTGTAACCTTGGCTGATGGTTGTAGATTATCCGGCACTGGAGGGACACCATTACTGAGAGCTGTATCCTTGGCTGATGGTTGTAGATTATTCGGCACTGGAGGGACACCATTACTGAGAGCTGTAACCTTGGCTGTTGGTTGTAGATTATCCGGCACTGGAGGGACACCATTACTGAGAGCTGTAACCTTGGCTGTTGGTTGTAGATTATCCGGCACTGGAGGGACACCATTACTGAGAGCTGTATCCTTGGCTGATGTTTGTAGATTATCCGGCACTGGAGGGACACCATTACTGAGAGCTGTATCCTTGGCTGTTTGTTGTAGATTATCAAGCTCTGGAGGGACACCATTACTGAGAGCTGTATCCTTGGCTGTTTGTTGTAGATTATCAAGTTCTGGAGGGACACCATTACTGAGAGCTGTATCCTTGGCTGATGGTTGTAGATTATCCGGCACTGGAGGGACACCATTACTGAGAGCTGTATCCTTGGCTGTTTGTTGTAGATTATCAAGCTCTGGAGGGACACCATTACTCAGAGCTGTATCCTTGGCTGATGGTTGTAGATTATCCGGCACTGGAGGGACACTATTACTGAGAACTGTTCCTTGGCTGCTGGTTGTAGATTATCCGACCCTGAAGGAAAACCGTTGCTTAGAGCTGTCTGCGCCTTAAGATACAGCATTCCTGTCAGAAGTATGTTAGTCTGCTACTATTATGCAAAACAAATGTTCTGCATGCAAAGCAAATTATTTGTCATGCAAAGCAGGGACACAATCAACAATCCAGTAGAAATCTGTACTACAATCAATCTGTACTCTATACATATCTCGTACTTGGCTAGCAGGGCCGCCAACTCATCGATCGCCTGAGAGCAGATACAATCAACATTACCGGTAGAACCTGCACTACAATCAATCAGTATATAACTTGAACATCTATAAATTTATTACATTTTTAATACACCTCTTCACTCAAAGAATGTTGTATGTTTTAGTGGTATTGGATATTTTTATTTGTCAAAAAAGTTCCTCTTATTGAAATTTAGATTTCGTACTAATACATTTTCTTAAAAATGAAAAATTAGTTGTATTGGATATTTTTATTTGTCAAAAAAGTTCCTCTTATTGAAATTTAGATTTCGTACTAATACATTTTCTTAAAAATGAAAAATTAGTCAATCTAATTATATAGACATAATATTTTTATTGTTTATTTTGAAATTCCTATATTATAGATTATCTATCGCATCTATGTTGTCTTTTGTATTTTTGTAAAATTTTTGTGTAATTTCGATATCTTTTACTACAACTTTTTCCATTTATGAATACACTTATAATATATTTCTTATAATAGTAAATATTAAATAAAATAATCATTTATGACATTTTAATAATTAAATGGACACATTGTTTAAGTGGTTGAATGTTTTTAAATTATTTTAGACGTTTAAATTTTTACAAGCTTTTACTTTGTAATTGTTTTAAATAGTACTGTTTTCCACTCTTTAATAAATAAGAAATAAATTGAATGGATACTAAAAAAATTTTGGTTTAAATCGGTAGGAATATGATAAATTTTTAATGGTTGCATCTAGTATGGTTAGTTGGGGTAGTAAAGAAATGTGTGTATTAGAAAATTGTCAACTATTGCATATTAAAAAAATTATAAATTACACAAATATTGTATCTTAAACACATTTATAGCCTATGTATTGAGTTCTAAACTAATAAAAAATACTGCAGTATCCTTGTACACTTATAAGCATTAATACCAGACTCAAAAAAGAAAAAAAACCGCTATTCCTATACTGCAGTCTGTGTGTCAGCCTGAATGTACGCTGGCAATTACTATCGATAATGTTTGCACCTGTAAACTACGGCTCCAAACTCAAGAGGAGGAACTGTAGTTCATTCAGCTACACTAGAAAGTTTAAATTGGGAATATCTTGCCAATGGCTGGCTGAACTGTACAAATACTAAGGCTAGATGATCCACTGCAGGACTTTATTCATAACTGAAACTTACTATTAAAATAAAAATGAATGAAAATTAATAGGTGATATATTAGTATTACATGACAGAATTATACAAATTATTTATGCAATTAAAGTATACAAAATAAATCGTATACATAAAGGTATGGAGACAATTAAAATATACTATATATTGAATTAAATGATACAAGACATTAAACTTATGGTTTTTTAAACGTAGGCTACGTATAGTTTAACAAACTTAATTCTTAAGTGTGTCAATATTTTTAAAGTAAAAGTGAGGGAAGATTTACTACTGACAGGTGAAAGTGTAATTACAGTCATAACTCTGGCAGCCTCCCATGAAGGCGGGTTGGAGTGAAGTTTTACCCCCCCCCACCATTTTAATAACATCTTTCCTGAAGCTCGTTCTCCTATTTGGAACTATGCTGGATCGAGGCCAATCTCTGAAATAAGTTATCACGTAAAAGTTGAGCCCTCACTCTAGAAGATGCGAACTCTGATTGTATAAAAGTATACCAGGATATAAATACACCCCTTAAAAATTATTAAATGTTTCAAACTTGTAGACAATCATTTCTCTGATTTTATTATTTCAATAGTCAAATTATAATTCTTCTTATGACTTAGGTATTCTCGAGATATAGTTGGAGCCCTTGATGCCATAATTAGACTCCTCATAGACGATGGAGACGTAGCTCCAGCCTATCTCCACGATGGTCCGAGGGGATAGTGCGAGTGAAGTAGTCAAACTTCTACTTGTTGCTGAGCTCGGGGCTGGTCTAAAAGAAGGATATTTGAACATAAATAGGAGTGGTGGAAGCCGCTGAAACTTGGGACACTCAGAAAGATGTGAAGAAGCCTGGACAGATATTGGAAGGGGAGTGTGAAACTAAAAGATACGAATAGAATGGAAATTATATAAAACTAACCATGACAAACTAGAACTGAACAATACAAGGAGTAAAAGCAAAAAGTAACAACGATACATAGATGTGAAAACTAAATGAAAATTAAAAATTAAAAGTATTGATTATAGATTATACGAATAAGCAAACATCAGTAGTGAGGAATTCGATAAATTGTGATAAAAGAATATTAGGCATTGACTTACAAAAAGAATACCCTATAGAAGGGTAAGATTGAATTAAAAAAATAATAGCGAATAATACAAATGATTGAATCGAAGAACATAAACGAATGAGGAGGAGGGAGAGAGCAAAAAGTACATTTTAATAAAAAAAAAAAAAAACCAACAAGGAAAGTTAATATAAATGTTAAAGAAAAAGATGTTTTGGAATATAAAAGTTTTGAAAAAGGCATAACAATGCTCCAGAGTTATAATAATGTAATTTATTTATATGGTTAACACTATAGTACTTCGTACACATGTTTAGAAAGACTTTTTTAGGACACACCTCGTATATGTTGATACACATTATCACAGATCTGCTACAGATGAAATGAAATGGCATGAATATGTCTTTATTGAATACAAAGTAAAATATTCAATTGGCGAGGTTAGGACTATTAAGTCGTCTCTTAAACCTAACCATACATTCACAACCTATAAAATTAGTGTAAAACAAGAGCCACAGTATAGACAAAACTGTTTTATATTAAAAAAAGGATAATCTATATCTATATTTTATCCGTCTGTTTTTAGTACCATAGAAAGTATTTTCTTCATGAAAGTAAAAATAAATAAATAACATAAATTACAAGGAAGGTGGTCCTTTATATTTGAAGAAGTTCTTTAATATGATTGTGCTTTTTCTATTTTAGTGATTAGGAGCGTGTGAGTAACATTTAAATTATATAGGACATCAGGAAGTTGAAAAATACAGTTCTTCTAGGGGTCTCAATCTTATATTAACCTATAAAATTTTTTGATATTTATGAAAATGCGTTTTTCTGTTTGTCGATACGCCTATTACTCTCTGCGATATTGAAGAAGTTAAAATGATAACGATTGATGCTTTGTCTTATATTTTATACAGGGTGTGTGTAAAATATTAGGGCACACATTTGTAAACCATAGCAGATAGTGTCTAAAACTTACAATGTTAAAATTTTGTATTGTATTAACTAATTTATGCAATAATCATGACATTTGGGGGGGAGGCAGTGGGGAATGTCAGACATATATGATATTGTTAAGTTTTCAGATGTCACAGTTTTACACACCTTGTTTATCAATAGAGATAACACTATCACTGTTCATTGGACAATCACACTCAGTTGTACACCGACAGCTAGTAGAGTACAATATCCGCCCACTAATGCCGGCCACAATACTCGATGTGTTTTAAGTAGCTGAAAGAAATATACTAACAGAATGGAAATCCGATCTAAAATGTACAGATAGAATTTTTTGCTTTGGAAAAGTACGAGCAGTAGCCTATATATTACTTAACAGGAAATGTTTCTAAATATATTGACAACTGAAATATTATTAATTTATTCTCCCTAGATTTACATTTACTAAAAATCTCGTGAATCTTTCGACATGCGAAGAAATTATAATAAAAAAATTAGGAAATTTTATGAGTATTACATAACAGGTTTCTTTTTTTCTACGTTCACATATAACGGAGTTGGAATTTGTTCAGTTTAAACGGTTCCCATAATTAAAAGAAACGGCGTACCAAGCAGACCAATTTAGTCGAGATATTTAAAAGATAAATTTCAAACCAATTTTGAATTTATTTCAGTATTCCTTTATACAGTTTTTTGATGACAGAAAAAATTGAGTTTTATTCGTAACCATATCTTTAAGAAACAGGTTTTTGGTATTTTATGTTTTAGATACCAAAAAATGGTTTAACATAAAAGGTTTAAGAAACCTTTTGTGCCTCCCAGGAAATTTATAGATTTTTCTACAGGTTGTCAACTTAATACAATTTAAACTGCTATAACTTGAAACAGATGATGTATTTAGCTGTCCAAGGATGATATATTTATAGTCAATATATTTATAAGAAAATTGTTTGGACCTATTTTCAACTTGTCTGGAAAAGTTATCATTTCTATACGCCACGTTATTCAGAGAATTTTTCTCTTTATTTATATGATACATGTTCTAGGTGTCATGTTCGATAAAATTAAGCAGAAACCTTCGGTAAGTGCCTCCATGAGGTGGATTGCAATAGGCTAATTTTGTATATTAAATCTAGACACAAACTAAGTCCGTAGATTAACAATCGATTGCATTCTTTCCATACGTCACGTAGATCAAATAAGAAAATTATAAACAAGCAATTAACTAATAACAAGTTAAGAACGAATTATTTCAGGTATAAATATACTTTGGCCAAACTCTTTTAGAAGTGAACAAAATGATTTTGCACGAAATAAATAACTTAGCTAATTTAAATGTAAAAAAGGTTTCAGAAGTATTAACAACCGTTAATTGGAATACACAATTGAAACCTCACAAACAAGTTACGTAAATTTTTCGACCTTATTAGAAAACCTGAATAATGAAATTGTTCCAGGAGGGTGGGTCCCTGACACGTTAACATCCCTGTACGGTAATAGAATGTCCGGCCGCAAGTCTCTGGCTTGTGTGGAGGATCTACCCCGGAATGTGACGTCATATCGTGCCTGTATTTAAATCACAACTTTTTGTTAACGCATTTGGTCTAATTTTAAGTTCTATTCTATTTAACTGGGATAAATGCTCAATCCCAGTTAAATTTGCCAAAATGCTCAACTGAGCAAATGTAAAAACCTTTAGAAAAAAATCTCTGCGTCCCTATCTTATTACTAATTGTATGTTCACTAATAATCAAAAGCGTCGTAGAATAAAAATTAAGTTGATGGACATTTTAAATTATAACTGGTAAGAAACAATTAGAATGTAACTGGCGACAATCTACAGGCGATGATTTGTTTGACTTAAACGCAAAAAATAACTGAAGACAAGATTAATAATAGATATACAGGGTATTAATAACAATATTATTTCGGACCTAACGAGATCGTTCACTCGGAGAAATAAAGTATTGAACGAATAAGGGGTTGGTGTACGTAGCAATGCTCTCACGTGGTGACATATTATTTAATCATAGGGTGATCCAAAGAATGTAGCCAATTATCTAATTACTTAAAGAGGAAATGTCTTGTTTTCTGGTAACATTAACTGGACCAAGTTTTACTAATTTGTTTTGACTTAAAGCTGGAAAGCCAATTAATTGATTGGTGGATTGGTGAATTCCTGAGGAGTAGTATTGGCAGGGGTAGGACTGTCTTGTTAACGTTCAGTATCTCGGTCACGTTGGGCGTCTGTTTCTCTGTCTGCGGACGTGATCACCGTTTATACCCAGTGACTGATTTCAGTTTCCCTTCAAACAGTTTGTGCTTCATTACTCTAAATTTATCCAATGAAATGATGTCAATGAAAATTATTCTTTTCACTGTATATATAGTAACATATATTTAGCAAAGTTATTGGAAACACGAATGGGGTATAGCTTCTTTTATTATTGTATACTGTATATGGGAAAAGTAAAAATACAAAAAATATCACTTTTCCACTACCTCTACGATATTGCTAAAAACTGTCACATCAGGTAGTTACGAGTCAATACATACGTATTGTCGTATGTACTGTCAAATTTATTTTCAAAAGATATTTTTATTTTAATAGGAATCAGTATTTCCTAATTTACTAACAAGAAAAATTTAAATTTCTTCATTTGCCTTATGTGTTGTCGCCTTCAGTTTTTAACAAGTAGTTTTAAATCACGTCTATTTCCTATGTAAACAGTTTCTGAGTAAATATTTGTTTAACATAAATATTTTTTAATTTTAAATCATTAAAAATATTGTCTGAAGTTATTATCTCGAGAACGAAATGAGCTATATATATATATATATAAGTAGATAATAATATGGGGTTCCTGGCGCACTTTCGGAGCCGACCGAAAAGCAATGTAAAATACTGTTCAATGTACCATAAAGGAAGCTGAGAAATAACACAGCAAATCTCAATGAAAAATTAACCGAATCTACAGTCGTTCGTCTCCAAAAGCGATCGGTACATTACTATCTACTCTGTGGAATGAAAAATTAACCAAATCTACAGCTGTTTGCTTCTACTTTCTTAAGCTGTGCTTTGTAAAATGTTGTCAAATCTGCTACGAATAAAGGAAAAATCTTCGAAATCTTAATAAAATTTAATCAATTTAAAACATTTTTACTAAAAACATACTGTACTTTAATAAAAAACTTTTCTACTAAATAAACAACATGAACTCACCAAGCTCTCTTCAGTTTCTAGCATTTCAAAAACTTACAATGAAAGACAATTTTAACGAGTTCAACGAATTACCAAAACATTTTAAAGAACAGTTGATACTTTCCTTAAATGATACAGAATTGAAAGAACTTGTAAAGTCTTTTGCAGAAAAAACGTCTAATGGAGTGTTTTACTATCGGCAAAAAACTAAAAAAGTAAGGGATTACATATTTAATATAATTACGAAAGATATTGAAAAGAAAGTAAAAAATAAACAAACAGAGAGTTTTCATCGTTTTTTTTATGACATTTTTCCCATATTATACGTTCTTTCAAGATAATCAAGACTTAATTGATGAATTTCTTAGGAATTTTTGTGAGTATCAAGATTTATCAACACAATTCATTAAAGAGCATTATAGAATTTTTCTTATAGAATATAGCCACATTTTGTGTGAAACAAAAGGTATTACTGTAGATAATATTCCATGTGATTCCTATGAAGAAAGACACCAACTATGGTTATCAAAACAGTACTATGACGTGGGGAGGGACTGCAAGTTTTAGAGTTAAGACTTTATTCTACAAAGTTAATTGTTATAATTTCTTTATCTTTAATAGTCTTCTTTCCAGTAACAACCAAGTGTAATTTTTCATTTTTGTTTAATTCTTTAATCTTTTTCTCATCCAAAACAGTCAAAAATCTGTTCGGTAAGTGTACTTTACAATCTTCCAACTCGGCAATTATTGTAAACCCGAATTTATCTTTCATTTTCTCCAAATTCAAGATTCTATGTTTCTTCCTTTCTTCCAATTCATTTAACTTCTTATACTCTTTTAAACTTACATTCTCCAATATCATTTAACTCTTTCAAGAACTCCATTTAAATAGAAAAAATTTAAAAACGGAAAAAAATGAAATTTGCTAACAATCACTCGAGAAGTCGAGGGAATTGCCAACATCTTCATTGTTTGACGAGGTTCTTCATTTACTTTCTCCAAATGTACTATAAAATC
The DNA here is from genome assembly GCF_021130785.1 of Homalodisca vitripennis. Taxonomy (NCBI): domain Eukaryota; kingdom Metazoa; phylum Arthropoda; class Insecta; order Hemiptera; family Cicadellidae; genus Homalodisca; species Homalodisca vitripennis. The sequence continues at coordinate 22,452 of NW_025780942.1, read as the reverse complement.
ATCGAGGATTTCTGGCTTAAAATCGTAGACAAATTCAACATCCAGATAATGAAAAAATACAGGTAATATCTTTTCATAATAAACGTGTGTATCGATACCTACAAACCTAATGTATTCTTTGAAAAGGAAAATAATTTTGTCAATGGTTCCAAGAGATAAGTAAAAATTTTTATTCTGTTTTCTAAATTCTGTAACAAATTTTGTTTGCTTCTTGTCTCCATATTGCAATTTTGTAAGCAGATTATTCAAATGTGTTAGTTTATTTCGAAATTTCTTAGGTTTAGGTCTTTCGTACAAAATTAAATTACAATCTCTACAAACTAAATATTTTTTATCAATAATTTCTCCTCTATTATAACACTTGTAACAGTTGGCATTATACTCTTCCATTTAAACAAAAAGATTTTTTTATAAATGGAGATTATGGAACTAAGTCTGCCGAGATATAAATTTTTCAGCGCAAATGTTTGTGTTTACATTTCTACAACAGAGATAAATAGAAATAATTTCATTCTATTGTACAACTATTTAGGATATTATGTGTACGATTATAAAGATTATTACGGGAGAAATCGGGATTTTTCAGTGGCGAAAGAGTATATTTTTGAAATATTAGAAGGAATGAAAGAGAATAATATGAACATCATTAACTACTGAATTTCTCTAATATCGTTCTTAATCACATCATAGGCTAAAAATTTCTCAGAGACAACAACAACATAACAAATCGCGTTTGTAACAGCTTTTTGAAAATCCATATTGATAATTATATCGTTCTTTGAACCAGAAATATTTGTCAAACTCTTTGTTGTATCAATGACATAAATAGGTCTATTCGCTAAAAATTCTTTAGGATTGTAATACATTACCTTATTATTACAGTAAACTTCCTTAAAATCTTGATACATCTGATACATGATTCTGAAAAGACCTCCGGAAATGTTTAAATTTTGTAATTCATCTGGATAATAAGAACCGTTCAATTTTACTCTGATATTTTTTACATCCAAACTATCAAACTTTGAAGGATTTTTTTCTTGATTATTCTGTCTATCTGTTTGAAAACCTATGATAACGAACTTGGGATTGAAGATATTTCTATAAATATTTGTGATATCGAACGAATAAGTTGTTCCGGAAATACCTTTTTGTTCAATACATTGCCAATCTAGAAAATTAAACATAATGTTTTGACTTTTTTGTAATTTCATCAATCAACCTTATTTTACTCGTGATTTTATAATCAATCATTGGAACTCTAATAAAAAAATCTGTAATTGTTATTTTTTCCATCAACAGGCATAACATTTCCAGTTGCAGTCTTCAGAATCACATCATCGTCTTCTGCTCTTATAAAACTTAGATAAAATCCTCCTTTATAGATCGGAATAGTAACATTTTCAAAAACTCCTAATCCAAAATGAGATAAATTTCCAGCTGCTTCAAAAACACCAAATTTAAAATCTGATTCAAAGCCATTAGAAGTTTGAGAAATAACATCACTTTTTGAATACGAAATAGTTCCTTTAATTGTGCTTAATTGGCCACAGTTTTCGACTTCTTCTATCAATTTATTGTGTTTTCTTACTTCAATCTTAGAAAATAAAAACGGTATAAAATTATCGATTAATCTAACATTATCAGTTCCAAGATATGCTTGACCATCTTGTTTTGTTAAAGTTCCAGAAATATAAAACTGGAAGTTAGACGAGCAAAAGTTATCTCCAAAATCAATATTAAACTCAGTTCTTTTATTCGGTTCATTCAAATGTTGTTTACTAATTGGATAGAAATTTTTAAACTCCGCCCTTTCAATATCACTAGCATATTTTCTGTAGTCCGCCATTTAATAAGAGAAAATTTAGAAATTTTAAACATCGTGTATAATTTTTTCATCGATCTAATGTACGTTTTTATAAGAAAAGATATAAATTTTAGTAGTAAAATAATTAAAAAAGATTAGAGTCATTTTTAATGATCTACTTCGTCATATTCAGGATTCTCTTCCTTAAATTTTGCGATCTCGGTCACATATTTCAATAAAATCTGCACAGGATAGTAACCGCTATCTATAATATTGTTCCAATCAACTGTATCTTTATTTTCATCCAAAAACTTTATATGTTGATAGAGACAAAGAACAGACATATGATCTTTTAATTGATAATGTATATTTTCTTGAATGAACTCTGATGATAAAGTTTGATATTTAGCAATGTTATACCAATTCAATTTGTTTACGTATAATCTCATCATATCTTCGGATAATTCATATTTTTGAGAAATGTCATCCCAATGTTCTTTTTTCAAATCTCTTTCGTGTTGCATGATAAAAAAGATCGAAAGCACTGTAATGTCCCGCCATCTCTATTTATTAGGAAAAAATTTCAAAATCAAGTTTTTATAAATTGGCTCTTTTTTGCGTTACATTCAGCACATTTTCCAGAAATTCTCTTAACTCCATTGATTTTTGCATAGTATTTTATATCATTTGTTGCAGTTTTTTCTTTACATCTCACACAATATATGAGCGCCATTTATATAAGGAAAATTAGTCATCATAGCCGCCTAATCCATTAAATCTGTTATCAATATTTTCAAACGTTTTTATTAACATCTTCTTTAAATTTATTAAAGTTTTCTTCTAGTTTATTTACTTTATCGAGATATAAAGAGTATCGATCATCTATTCTTTTAAGTAATTCATTATTATGTGTTACTTTCTCATTGAAACGTGTACCAAAATTTTCAAAAAAGTTTACTTTCTCATTGAAATGTGTATCAAAATCTTCCAGAATTTTGTTAATTACTTCACCAACTAATACATTAACATCATTTTTATATGTATTAAAGTTTTCTTCTAGTTTATTTACTTTATCAAGTAATTCACCAACATCGTCTACTGATCTTTTACTTCTTTCATCAAGTTTTTCATAGACTTCTGTTGTAAAATCTTTAACATGCTGTTTATGATTCTCATAATTTTGTTTTTAGTTCATTAAACATTTTAATAGGATCTTCTAATTGAATCATTACAACAACATCAAATGGATTAATTCCTTTACTAACACCGCTAATTCTTTTTCCTTTAAAATCTAAGGCATTTTTAACATTCGGATCATGTAAATCAACAATATCGATGTTTTCTGATAATTTTAGAGGTTTTAAAATTTGTTCTTTAACAACAACATCATGTTTGTCAATACCAGGTCGAACACCGACAATTCTTTTTTTATTAGCCAAACTAACATAATTCTTTTCAACTTTGATTGCTTCAGTAATTTTATCAGCTTTTTCGATATGAGACTTTAAATTGGTAAATAATTTTTTTACACCATCATCAACTTCTTTTTCCAATGTTTTTATTTTATCAGCAACTTCATTTGAACTCATGAAATTTGCAAGTTTGTTATCATATTCTGCTTTAAAATCTTCAATCTCGACAGCAAACATATCTGAATCTGGAAGGTTTTGTAATAAATTTTCTAACTTGTTATCAAACTCATTTCTCAAACTATCAAAATTCAAACTATTATCTACATTTTGAATAATTTGTGTTCCAAATACGTCAAAAATATTTTGTGAATCCATATTTATTAAGTAATAATTTGTTAACAACTTCTTTAAAATCTTTACCAGTACTCAGTTCATTCAAAACAAAAAACACATAAATGACCACAAATTGGGGGATCTTTATAGTCTTGAATCTGAGAATCATTGTAGTAGACGCTTGATTTTTTCAAATATTTAATCAATTCTATAGGTGGTTTGTCCTCAATTCTTCCATGCGAATCAAAATAACATGCATTCTTATCATTTTTATAATAACAAATCCAATGCGTTCCACTTCCCATAATCGAGTCTAAATTCACAATTCCACATTCAAATTTCTTAACTTTTTCAGGTAATGTATCTCTCATGAAGATTCCTCTAAAATGTTTAATATTTTTGCAGATTTCTTCCAATTCCCCCGAATGTTAAAGGGTTAAATTTTTTTTTTCAATGTTTGATTTCAACGTAATTCAAAGTTTTTTCATCTAATCCAGATCCTGTAACATCTTCCAACTCTTTATCTAACCAATTTAAAATGTTTCGAACAATAGGAATCACATCTTTTTTAACGATTGGAGCAGCTTTACGAACATAAGGAACAACATTTTTAACAACTGGAATATTTTCTCCAAAATCTAATAAATCTTTCAAAAGTCCACCATTTTTAAGTTCTTTCAACTGATTATAAGAAAATTCTATTCTGGTTCCTTTATTGTTTTTTCTTATGTTTTTCGAGTTTATTGTATTGTCTATTTGTTAAAAATATCTTATCTTCTCCATTTGTTAGTTGATCTATTTTAAATTGAATACTAACGGGTATTTTCTTCTTAAAAGCGGATTTTATTTTTTCTTTCTGATTTTTGCTGAAGTTTACGTTCACCTCCATTTATATAGTTAAAATTTCAAGTTCTCTTCGATTCCCATTCCTAGTTTTCTCTTCAAAAACATTGCTCCAGCTGTTGGAAGCGCAAACAAATCTTTCACCTAAACTAGCATCTTTTGATAAAAATCTATCCATTGCTTTATCTTGCAAAACTCTTTATCTGCTATATGTCTGGAATTTGTGTCTCTATGTTTTGCATAAAAAAATATCGTGTTCCATAGCAGCTTGATCTAATTTATTTATACCAGGATCTCCTCTTTTTAGTCTTTTTTCGAGTTTTGTGCCAGGCCCCAGATACTGATAAGTTGGTACGTGTAATTCAAAAAGGTAAATTGTTGATAAAATCATTCAAAAGTCCACTACCCTCAATCATAGATGAACTTATTGCCGGCAAAACTCGTTTTAAAATATTTAATTCCCATCAGGTTTTTTCAATCATTTCGTCAAGTTTGTTCGAAATAAAATCTTTAAAATCGCTTTCTTTTCGTTCAAAAAATTGTTGTTTCCAGCCTTTTCTTGAGCATAAATATAATTAATAATTCCATCGAGTTTTGTCAAATCGTCGATATATCTGTATTCAATCTTATTATCACTGTATTTTCTCACACCTGATCCTTCGATTCTTTTTTCCCAAATTGGTTTAATCAAATTGAGATATTTTTTACCTTTACTTGACTTTGGTTTCTTAGTTGATGGATCATTATTTTTGTAAATTGAATCAGATTTCCATAAAATTTCAGTATACTTTTTTTCAAGTCTTCTTCAGAATATAAACCGTCTTTTGGAACATTCAGTGCCTGTTAATAATCTCCATAAACCTTGAGTTCCTTCATATGTTTTTTCATTAATAATGATATCATTATGCTCCAAAATTCACGGGCAAATTTCCAATCATAAAACTTTTCTTTTTTTTATCCCAATACAAACCAAATTTATCATCCTTTGCTCTAGGAAGAAATTTTTTACCAATTTCACCAATTATTATATCCGTTGTTCCAGGACTTATTGGTTCAACTATGGTAGAGTCTTCAATGATTCGAGGTCTAAATGGTGTTGAAGATGGTAATTTTGGCAATTCAAAACTCTTCTACTTCAGATTCTGGTATCGAAATATCAGCAAATTGTCGTACAACTGGAACCAAATTCATCAAATTTTGATTATCGCTTAACACATTTTCAATTTTGCCCTCAACATTTTTTTATTGCAGATGTTACAGGTTGATTAATTTTTTGAATAAATTCTTGTTCTTTTTTCATCAATTCGAATCTGTTCTTTAAATTCTTTGATTAATTTCTTTTCTATTTGATCAAGTTTTTTTGCTTCTTCTGAAGTTACGTTCGCCATTTATTTAGGAAAATTTTGAAACGTAAACGTGGAACGTGGAAACGTGAACACGAAACGGTGAACACGGAACGTAAAACGTGAACGTGGAGAACGTGAAACACGAACGTTGAAACGTAAACACGAACGTAAAAACATGAACGTGAAACGTAAACACGAACGTGAAACATGAACGTGAAACATGAACGTGAAACATGAACGTGAACGTGGAACGTGAACGTGGAACGTGAACAGATTTACCGTTTTTTCTGTTATTTTCATAATGTAAATAAAAATTAAAGATAATATAAAAATAATTGTAACAAATATTTTATCAAGTAGATTTGTCAGACCACTGAGCAGCATTTATATTAGAAAATTTATTCAGATATTTACCATTTTTAGGCTTCAAAGTTAGATTAATAGTTAAAAATCCGTAGTCTTCCTTCCAAATTTTATCACATAACTCAATAAAGTGGTTAAAACTCATATCAGATCCGACATAAATTGTTGTAAATCTTTCTCGAATAGTGATCGTCTTTGCTTAAAAAACACACAACATATTCAAATTATTTCTATTAACTTGTTTATCAACCTTTGAAAAGCATTGAGAAAGATAGATACAAGATATGTTTTTGTGACGAGACATTACGAAATATTCCTTAATAACGTCTTGATTTTCTAAAATACAATCATCAAAAACGATTAACGAATTGGGTTTACATTTGCTTAACGGAACTATGTCCTCAGAAGCATTATAAAAATGTGATATTTTTTTGTTTAAGTTTTTCTCAATATTTTCAAATCTTTCTTGTAATTTTTTATAGGCGTCTTGTTCTAAAAGATTTTACTAAAAACATACAAATTGGAATAAGGAATCAACCTATTGTAGATAAAATTCAATAATAAAGTTGTTTTTCCACATCCACTTGAACCAACAATTAACAATCTGATTGGTTGATCTTTCTTATTTTCTTCAAACGTTTGAAGTTTTATCTGATCTTTTTGCTTTAAAAATTTCTCCATTTAAATAGCGAAAATGAAGCTGTTCAAGTTGACTTCAGAAAGCTCTAAATTAGTTTTAAACTTGGAAACATCCTATACACTTAGAGGAAGAATCAAATTATTTTATCGGTTTTTAAGCGGATTTTATTCTGACAATTTTGTAATAAATATTAGTGAAAGTTCTCCTTATTGTATAGGATTTAGTGAGAAGAACATAACAAAATATTATGGTTTAAACAAAGGATATTATACCTTCGATCAAATAAAAAATTCCCTTAAAAATTATCTGAAAACATTCAAACAATCAGATATAAATCTTTAAACTTTGACGAAAACAAGTTTGAAATGCAAAAAAATTTATCTCTCTAATAAAATTCAAATAAAATCACCAGTAAGAATAATGTTTTCAGCAATTATTGTAGATTTATTAGGGTTTGTTCAAGAAACTATTGAGCCAAATTCAGGTATATTTAGGAAATAAAACGCCAAAATTTTAGACCGTTCGATGTAATTGAAGTGCACTGCAATCTCGTTGAACCTAGTTTTGAAAATCATACCGAACATTTACATAAAGAATCTGAAATTTTGTACACTTTTTTTTCCCAAATGTTGCTTAGGATCAAAAATCAGTGAAAAACCGACATGAAATCGATTATATTCCAATTAGAAAAAAATATTAAAAGAATTCAAAAAATCGTTCTGGACTATTCAAGACTCTGAGGGAAATTTATTAAATAATGAGAGTAAAACAACAATTTATTTAAAGATTGCAAGTAACTAGTTAAATTTCTTTCTATCTAAATGGAGTCAGTTGTAGACCTACTCAACAATCAACTTACATTCAATAATAAAGACATTTGCACGATTGTTTGACGAAAATAATGAAATTTTGGTTTAAGGCTAAAGATGTTGCAGAAAATTTTACAATATGAAAATTTACTAGACAAGCTATCATAAATAATATTGATAATGACGAGAAAATAGCCTTTAAATATATAAATTACAAGAGTCTATGCCATAGACCCTTTCAAAATCTTCATCCTGACACTATTTTCATTAATGAATCTGGATTTTAATTCTTTAATACTAAGATCTAATAAATTAGAAGCAAAAACCTTTCAAAAGTGGGTTACAAAAGAGGTTTTTACCCTCCATTAGAAAATTTGGTGAGTACAAACTTGAAAACAAGATTAAATATTTAGAGGACGAAGTTAAACACTTGCAAATTAAAGATGAAATGAAATCATTGAAAATAGAGAATCAAGAATTGCGAATGGAAATTAATGAAGAGAGATATGGTATGTAAAGATTTTGATATGAAAAAAACACCATGTTTTTGTATTTAATTAAGAAGAATCACATGTGGGGAATGGCCTTATTACGTTATCAGAGGCTCAGAAAACGAGAAATACCAAACCGATTAAAACATCTAAAAATAAATTATCCTGAATTAGAGATTTTGTTCATTGATGACGAACCAAATTCTATCAATCTGTATAACCAAATGAAAGAATCTTTGAATATTTTATACAACGGAAATCATTTTACTACAAAATATGGCAGAATCTCGACTGATTTATAGAATATCTAAATTACACGATGAAAAAGGTTTCTAAATTTTTACTAAAAAACTCTCGATTTATTATATTTTGTTTGTAAATGTTTAGCATAACTAGGTAACCATCGTAGAATTTTTTTTTCATATTCACAAGGCATTTCGTTTTTATAACTTTCGCTGAAAATTTTTTTAGCACAATCTTTGCAAAAAGCATCTTTTTCTATCTTTACTATACTGCCAGTTATTAAATTCAGAAATAATTTTTAATTTCTTTACAAAAGTAACACTTTTTCTCTTCTAAAGTTAATTTGTTCATTTTAATCATATAATTCCTTTACAATAACAGTCTTTTCTATTCTCTTCTTGACACTTTGTACATTTCTTTTGAGACTCCATTTATATAGAAAAAATTATTACACGATGAAAATGTTAAACTCTTAACTTATGATATTTGGTTTGTAAATGTTTTTGATAATTATTTAACCATTTTATAGTTCTTCCACATTCACATTGAGTATCTTCATAATATAATCTATGAAGATTCTTCTTTACACAATCTTTACAATATGAGTCTTTCTTATCTCTACTATAGTGATCACTATTAAACTCTGAAATTTTTTTAGTTTCTTTACATTTAAGACATTCTTTATCTTCCAAAGTTAATTTTTCTATTTTATCATATAATTCTTTATGATATTCCCTTTCACAATCTTTGCAATTATAATGCATTCCATCTTTCCTATTTTTATCTTTATAAAATTCATTTAAATCTTTAAATTCTTTGCACTTTGTACATTTCTTTTGATGCGCCATTTATATATAGAACATTTATATTACAGTTTTGGACTTCTTCAATTCATATTCATAAAACTTTCCGGTTATTTCTTCATTATTTAAATCTTTTATACTATAAGTTACAGGATCTGTGTTATTAATTTGATAAATCACAAAGATTTCTCTTGACCAATTGTTCTTATATTTGTTCGAAAATGTTTGTTTTTTACTAACAATTCTTACATGATCATTGACTTTAAAATTTAGTTTTCGTGTGAATTTCAGGTGGAACATACTTGAAAACGGTCTCTAATAACTCCTTTTCTGCATCCTTATCTACGTCTTTCGGTTTCATTTTGATTGTGCTGTGAACTGTATCGTTATAATTGTTTACGATTTTTTGAAGAATATCGATCCATTTAAAGTTTTTATTAATCTCAAAAATTACTTTCATTCTCTCATTTTGAGTTCTGTTATATCTCTCTACAATACTTGATTTCTCTTCGTTTTCAGTATGATAAATCTTAATGTTGTATTTCCTCAAAACATCGTTAAATTCTTTATTTTTTAAACTCTAAACCCTTATCTGTATGAAGTAGGTTAGGAGGTTTGTGATTGATCCTTATGGCATCTTTTACTATATCTTCGAAAGCTTTTGAAATATCCTTGCCGTTTTTTCTTTTGATAGCTCTTGACCAAGCATATTTTGAGAAAGTATCAATAACATTTAACATATACTTAAATCCATCATTTTGATCTGAATAGTTAGACATTATAACTAAATCTGCTGCCCATAAATCGTCAATTCCTAATGTTATAATTTTTCTCTTTTTAAACTTTTTTCGTACTGGTGCATGAATTTCTCGAGCTTCAATCTCTATCTCATCTTTAGTCTTCAATTCTTGCTTAACAGGTTTTGGATTTGGATTCTTTATAAACTTACTCTTGTTTGTCTTACATTTTTGAACATTTTGCAGCGATTCTATACAATTCCATTTTGAGTTTGAACGATTTTTGAATCTATATTTTTCGTTTTCTTTTTACACCTGTGACAGTGAATTAAATCATCTTCCATTTACATATCAAAGTTTCCAAGTTTATTTAATTCGTCTAATATATCAGATTTTGCTTCATTTTTATAGCCATACGGTACTGTATCGATCTTATTTTCTAGGACAATTCTCTTATCATCTTTAGCGTTCAGTGCCAGCTTGTTTATGGGTAACAGTGTACAACTCATGTTTATAACTTTTTATGACTGTCATCTCTCTAAATTCTTCTTTATCTTCGAACAAACATTTCTTCAAGTTTTCGATATTTATTGTTTTATTTACAACGCTTCTCTTAATCCCTTTGCATCTTACTGGATTTTTATCTAGATAATTTGTACGAGTAACATCTTAGACCTTAAACCACAAAATTCTTCTAAAACTTCGCTATTTAACTCATCTTTGAATTCCCTATTACCTTCTTATTTTTAGTAGTGAAACATTCATGATCTTTTGGATAATCACTTGTATCAAAGTCATCTATATTTTCTTTAATAATTTTAAAAGGATCTCGTTTCAATTCTAGAAAATAACTGTCTGTATCCATGTAACACAGATTCAAATCTGGATCAAACTTCTTTAATTTTGTTGTAATAAAACTCGTACATTAGCAATTTTTGAGAGGTCGAGAACTGAAAATCCTATGTAAATCGGTTTGTTAAATTTAACCTTTTGTTTGTACATGTGACTCGCTATACAGTTGTCGTCAAAGATGTTAAAGCATTTGAAATTTGTTTTCTTAGCTTGTTTCATTGAAAATTCTTCATTTCCAAGCTTAATATCACATCTGTTTCTCACATTTTCCATAGATTTTCCAAAAACTGAGTTGTTCATCAGCTTATAAAAGTCCTTTTCAAAGTCGCTTGTAGCTTTGGTTTCTCATGTTTGTGTGTTAAAATCAATGTATTCTTTCATAAAAGGCTTCTGATCGAATGCAATAACTCTATTCACATGTTTCAAAATCATACCTTGTTCCAAATAGAACTTCAAATTTCTCGAATGAACAACGTATTCAGTTTTATCCAGTAGAGTTGTGCAAAGTTTGTTTTTAAAATGTTCTGGAGCAAGAGGTAAATCCTTGTGATGTTCGTGTAAATTTGTTTGGATATCCAAGATCGACTTCGAGAATATAGCCATAATCTTCGTCGCCAGTGAGTTCTAAAAATTGTTTCTTGCCACTTCTTCTTATTGTATACGTTTTAGGATCCATCCACTTGATATCACTAAACGGCAGTTTTTGCATAAGGACCATACCCATAAAGGTTGTTTGCATCGAGATAGAGTAAATAGTTTTCGGGCTTTGTCTTATCAAAATCTTTTAAATATTTGTTATTTGCTTTCACATATCGTTTAATACACTGAGAAATGCCTCCGCGAATACCTTTTTTCGATCATCAAATACATATTTATAATCACTAATTAATTGTAATTCTATCTTCGTTAATTTTAACATAGCATCCCATGCAAGACTGGGAGCTGTTAGATAGTGTGCTGGATCAAGCTTATAGCAATTCAAACAAATATTCCTAAAATTTTCAAAGATATCAGCGAGCAATAGAACATCTTGAATGTTATAGAGATCAGAGTAATTTCCTAGATTTTTCTCTTTTAATTTGTTCCAAACATTTAAGTAGTGTTGAAAATCTTTCTCAGATATGCTCTCATCTGTCAAAAGTGAATAGAAATCTTGAATTCTCAATTCTTCTGTGTAATCAAGTTTTTCAATACTGTCGATAAATTCATAGGGAAATATTCCTTTTCCAGATAGAATTTTAAAAATCTCGTCGTCGTCATTTGGCTGTCTTTCTATTATCTCATTCAGTCCATCTTGTATAAAATGATTTGTATGTTTGAAGTCTTCTCTCTTTAGATTTTTAGCTAACTTTTCTATAGACGAGGCCATGAAATCTGAACGTGTCTACAAACGAAAACTTGATGAATTTTTCTTGGCTTATCACCTTCGAATTCATAGCCATATCCAGAATTTACAGAATAATTTATATATTTTTTCATCGGTGTTTGCAATCAAATCAACATTTCCATATTGTTTAGCCAATTCTTTTATGTACAAATGAGTATCGTAATTTGACATATTGTGGCAGAAAACGGGAATATTCTGAGGAAATTTCAAATTTAGATTGCAACATGCATGAGCTGCGCCTCGAAAACTTGCCGGTTAAATGACAATGATCTCTCACTTTATTATAACTCTTATCTTTCCAACTATCAGGAGTAAAACCATACTGAATTGACCCAACATCATAAGCAGACCATTCACAGATATGACAAACGTTTGAATTTTGATACGAAATTTCTTCTTCTTCTGTCAATTTCATAGGTTTCATGTTCTTAGAATTATATTTTTTCGCTATGTATTTCGATAATTTATTGAGTTCTTCAAACAATTTTGTTGGGATGTTTTTCAAATCTTCTTCATTTTTGGCACAATAACATATCGGTTTTGTACATGCGATTGGTCACATTCGACACTAAATATAGAGTAAAACCATAAGGAATGTGCCTCTGAATCTTGGTTGTAGTCGATCTTTGTGGATTGTTCTTGCATGTCGGAATTTTTTCTAATATGCTCTCAAAGTCCATATAAATTACGTACGGATGGTTTAAATTTTCTTTTGATAATTAGTAAATTTAGTTGTTTGACCTGGAAATGGCATAATTGGCTTACAAACTTCATGATTTTTACAAATTTCTAAGTGATCTGTTAAATCTCCAGATTTGTAAAAAATGGCTTAAACATCTTCTACACAAAAATTTTCTTTCTTTATGTTTAGACAACTGCGAAGAAACAAGCTTATTTTAAATCGGTTATCAAAACATAATGAGATTTATCATCTTGTTTAACATACAATAAATCAATGTTTGTTTCAGCGTCATATTTTTCAGAAAATTTGTAACGGAACAATGTTAATATTTTCATCAAAACTGTAGACATTGATAGACATTGTTGGATACTTATACTTGGAATTGTAGCTTCGTTTTTCAAATATTTGTATATCTTTCAGAGACATTGGATACTCAAAACCTGAAAATATTTCGTCATTCATCACAAAATTTTTCGTTCGTATTGCTTTACACGTTCACAGTCTCTTTCTGGTTTTTTCAATAGCACATCTTATTGAGTAAATAAAGCAAAAATCATCTCTATTTTTTATATTCATACAAGCTTTTTTATCTTTGATATTCTTTGGTAAATCGATGTATGATCCCTGCATTCATCATTTCGTGTTTGTTAAGGCTCAAAACTAGTTTGTTTACAACTTTTAAATGTCCATCCGGAACCTTTTATTTGGATTATTCGTTTGTTCTCGATGTGTTAATTTATTAAATTGCTTAGTAATAAAGTCGTTTACGTCAAAGATTTCGTCTGCTTTGATAGTAAAATACATTAGACATGTTTGCGGTTCACCATTCACTAAAGTTCGTTCGTATTCACATTCCAAAGAGAGATAGCCCTTCATATTTTTAACATTTTCTTGAAATTTCTCGATTAAACTTTTAATTTCTGACCGCATAATTGAAAGATATTTGTAAATTGACATGGAATTGTCGTCCAAGTTTGTTAAAATGTATTGCTTGAAAAGACCGTGTATTGAGGATAAAACTTCTACATCAATGATATTTTCGGATTTTACTTTAAAGAGTTTTATCAATTTCTTCGATCATTTCAGACTTGGTTTTATCGTTAGTACCGATAGCCAACTTTTTCAGCTATTGAATGAAGTTTTTCATCATTAAATAGGTCGAGATTTATCTTTTCAACTTTGAAATTTCTCTTTAATTCACGTAATTTCTCAATATTAAACATGTTTTCGTGATCGGCAATTTTATTTTCTCTAGCCCATTGTCTTAAATAATTTAGTTCATTATCGTAAATTTGCTTGTTTTTATTCGTGACTTTTTAGAATTATAATGGCGATCATAGTTTTTTTCTTAAAAATTTCTTTTTTGCAGAACGGACATGATATTTTTTCGCGCTCCATTTAGATAGAAAAAATTTTATTTAACTAAATGGTGCTTGTAAACCAACGATTGCGCCTCTCAAGGCGTGATATCACTACGGATATGACGCAGGCGAAGCGATTATCGTGATGGTCGGTCTGTAGTAGCACACCTCGACTGTCATTGAAGATTTTTCCTTTATTCGTAGCAGATTTGACAACATTTTACAAAGCACAGCTTAAGAAAGTAGAAGCAAACAGCTGTAGATTTGGTTAATTTTTTCATTCCACAGAGTAGATAGTAATGTACCGATCGCTTTTGGAGACGAACGACTGTAGATTCGGTTAATTTTTCATTGAGATTTGCTGTGTTATTTCTCAGCTTCCTTTATGGTACATTGAACAGTATTTTTACATTGCTTTTCGGTCGGCTCCGAAAGTGCGCCAGGAACCCCATATTATTATCTACTTATATATATATATTATATATATCAAATTTTGCATGCAACCTCAGTGAAGCGACTTACGCGATACTTGGTGTGTTGTACCATTTTAAAATATAGTAGCATATATTAGTAAATAGTTATTTTACTGAAAGTCCATTCGTTAGGCATTTGGCAATGGGTCTTACCCGGAAAAAACCCCAATTTCTAGTTTGATAGCTACACGGACACAAGGCTACCCATAAAACACGATCTAGACTCGGCAGGCAGAAGGAGGTCGGCCGATTAAAATTGTCTGTTGTGATTCACCAGTTAGAGGCAAGTTATCCTTACATTCTTGGAAACCAGGCCCAAGTCTGTTCTTTGTTAAAAGTCAGTTATTGGTGTTTGACGGTTTAAAAGGATCATAGAATTACTGACTTTGATATACAAAATGTATAATACCAAATGTTTGACACGTTTCCTTTCTCTTTATTTGTATCTTTCATTTTTTTCTAATAAAATCATTATTTTTCCACCTCATGAAGAGATATATGTGTTATACATTTAGTAACATATTGCGATAGCAATTGTCCGAAATCCTATTATATATTCAAGTCTGTTCTTTCATGATTTAAACAGAACATATAAAGAGTCAAGGTTTTAAAGGATTTTGGATCCCAACAGGACAAAATTTCTTGACCTCTTGAAAGTATATAAGATAACGTACGTTAAAAGTAACTACTAGAGGTTGTCAATAATGTAAAATAGTTAACAATTGATCAATAATATCAGGATAAATGATTTTTATGTTGCATTTACAAATGCATATTATAGAAGCATATCGACGTATAGAAATCGAACTTCTTCAGAAAACTAAAATTGAGTGAGCAGCCTAAAATAAGCTAACACATTATTAAAAACTTTATACAGTCGCGTAGGTGACAAATATAGAAGAACCATATAAAATTTAAAATTGAAACAATATATAAAAGTGATTTAATTTAATGGCTCCATATTTATATAAGACACGTAAAAAATAATTGTTGTATTCTTCAGTTATTGTATGATATTCTTGCGTTTCGTATCCCAGGTCTGATCCTAAAAATTATAAAGAAGTTATATACAAGAAATTGTATACAATAGTAGATAATAGTAATGAATATGTAATAGAAATAACCTGTAAAAACGATGGATAATATATTATTAGTTGAAATTAAAACAATTGTTGTATGAAACTTACTAAAATTAATTATTCTTTAAGTTTAAATAAAGTTAAGACTTTTTAAATATCTTCAGTTATTTATATTCTTTAATTTAAAAAATCCAATCCATGTAATATCAATATTAAGCTTTCAAGTTTTAATATAAGATTGTATGAAAATACTACGAAACAATGTAGCAATGATTATATACATAAGTTCTAAATTATAATGTGAATTTTATCATTTGTAGGAGACAATGCAATCTAAAATAGTTTATTTAAACTATTGTTTAATTTATTACTGTGGATATTTCACAACTTTCTTGAATATTTTGTACTTCATTTTCGGCGGCCGACAATCAATCAGCACTCTCCTTATAGAAATAGGAAGTTGTTTATCTTTAGAAGGTGGACATACCGTAACAAATAAGAATGTTTAAAGTAATGGCAACTTTTTGTTATTGACAATTTATATACTGTCAATAACAAGATGGGTTGAAAGTGAAAATTTATTATGTGTTTTAGATAATAACTCTTTGAACTTTTAAACAGAGACATTTCTAACCAAAGAGTATCAAATCAAAGTGATGATATAACCTCAACATGGGCAAATGGCAAAATGGGTATTGTGGAACAAGTCAATTTGGCTAGAACAGAACACGGCAATATTTATGTTATCAATAATTCAAAAAATGGAATAAACTCGCGTTAATTGTAAAAAGGCGTGGTTATGTTAATATTCAATATAATCACAGTATAAACAGGCCGAGGGACGTTTTGTTTTGTAAAATTACTCCAAATGTGGAAAGAAAAGTGCTTCGTCTACCGGAACATTTAACATTCAATATACCAGGAAGTACATAAGCTGAACATCATACTAAAAATCAGCATCAAAAACTTTTTAGTTACATTACATTGTACATTATTAAGGCCCTAAAAGGCTCTTCTTTAAATAGGAGTTTCGGTTCTTCTGTGAAGTAACACTTGATAGCAAATTTCCTAAATACTTAAAATTTGGTATGTTGATTTATTTTGGGCCCTATTAATTTTGAAACAAAAAATTCATTGAGCCGTCAGTTCATTTAGCCGTCTGTTTAATAACTTTCAATACAATATTCCTATAGACTTAGCTTGCGCTTTTCAGGGAACAGCTGTCTTCATTTTATGATCAAACGTAAAAAAGACATTCCTTCCGTCTGTATAATAAATGTTACGTTACGTTGTGATGTACGATACTTCGTTATATCGATTTGTTATTTTTTCATAAAAACCGAGTAAATTTATGTACATCTTATAAATAAGTTCAGTTATAATTATAATAGTATACTGTGGGTTTTTATAATGATTTATATTTAAATAATTAACGAGAGTATATCACTAAGGAAGAATAGTAAATGGGTACCTTGGATTAGATATAATACTAGTAAGAGTGTTACCTGCTTTTTTTATCTTTCTATGGTTGAGAATAACACTTTGGAAAGAAGTGTTTCAGTGTTATTTTTATATTAATTCAACCTAATAATAAACGAGACTGAAATTTACGAGTTACAAATGAATGTGTGATAAAGTATTTACATACTATTCATACAAGTCAACATCTTACATGTCAAATTCTAGATGTCAATGCACGAAATCAATCGTAACGTATGTGTACAGCTTGAAATATGTGATTAAAGTGTTTGCATACAGTACGAGTCAAACATTTTACATGACAAATTTGGTTTTCCCAAAAGTAAATATGTAAATATACACAAAACCAATTGTAAAATATGTTTCCAATGTAAATATACGTAAAGCTACAAATATGTGATAAAGAAAGAATAAAAATTTCCAAATTAATATGTTTTTTTTTTATGAAGTAAGTTTGTAAATATCGACGAAATCAATTGTGAGATTATGTTTTCAAATATAAAATATGTGTAAATCTTATAAAATGTGATAAAGTATTCACGTACTGTTCAATACGAGTCAACAGTTTTACATGAAAAATTGGTTTTCCTGAATTAAGTAATGTACATATTCACAATCAATAGTAAAATGTGTTTCCAATGTAAAGCTTCAAATATGTGATAAAGAAAGAATCAACAATTCACAAGACCAATTTTTTTTCATTAAGATAGCAAGTATCGACAAAATCAATTGTAAAATAGGTTTTTAAATATAAAATATGTATAAAGCTTAGAATATGTAATAAAGTATTTGCATAGTCCTAAACTCCGCCTCTTT
The DNA here is from genome assembly GCF_021130785.1 of Homalodisca vitripennis. NCBI lineage: Eukaryota > Metazoa > Arthropoda > Insecta > Hemiptera > Cicadellidae > Homalodisca > Homalodisca vitripennis. The sequence goes on along the minus strand of NW_025780942.1, from coordinate 4,499 downwards.
AATAAAAGGCATTTTTCATTTCATTTCATACAGTAAGAGCCAAAATTGTAGATGAAAAAATTGGTTTACGAGAAGTTAAGTAGATACATATACACGAAATAGAATGTAAAATATGCGTGAAGCTCAGGCCGTACACATGTAACAGGAAAACTTATAAAATCGGTAAACGGAAGTTGGCCCGAGACAGTTCAAAAACTTTCTAGAGACTTCCGGTCAAAACTTACAGTTCAGCCTTCCGTCTGGAGATGAGCCTGGAGTTAACATTCCTGCGTTGTTAAACCCACTCCTGTGATCTCCATTAAACAATATCCTTGTTACATACTGGTGAAATGAAACGTATGGGTTCTCCATGTTAAGTTTTTAAGGACAGCACTTATAAAAACTAAACTTATACAATTTTACATATTTTGGAATACATGTATAGGGAATCACTGCACTTTTTGATTATTAGCACTATATCAAATTTTGTGATCAACTTAAACATTTTAAACGTAGACTAACTTCAGGTTTACTCATAATTTCAAATGTTTTTATGAAAAGAAAATTAAATGTGAAAATTAGAAGTTACCACCAGAAGTCAGTACAAAATGGTGGTTAGTTAAAATTTTATACATTGTTAATCGGAACAGTAATTAATATAAATACCTATTGTTTAACGACGAGCATAAACCCACAATTACACCCCTAGCAAAGCTTCCCCCTGTCTCTATAAACAAGGTTTCCAGTTTTATCAGCTATTGTTTTGACTCCAGGGAACGTGTTAAGTTTGTTGATGGTGTCCATAAAGTAAGACATTATTATTAATTTAGTTATTTTAATAGTTGTAACTGGATAGAGCTCAATGAAAATGAAAGTATAACAATTGTATCAATGCATGGTTATGGAAATAGGATTAGATTTTACGATAAGATGAGTAACTGATCCAAAAAGAGTGTAAAATACCATAAAGCGTTCTGAAGTGACAGGCAGAATATCACAAAACTAAAAACAGCCAACTACTAAAACTAGGTTTCTATGTATGTTTTTGAACTGGTAGTTCATTTCATACGCATGTAGAAATGTAATGAGACAATATTCTCATACCTAACTGTTAAGAGATTATAATATAGAAATGAATTAAACATTTATTGTAAACTAAAGTTTAGATATTAAAACAACAATAATTATAAATTATTTATTGCGTAGTACATAAAAAATGTTATATATAGCAATCGTCAAGTATATCGAGCTAAATTTTCCATTCGTTCTACCATCGAAGTCCCTTCCATACATACAATTTTTGCGTTCACTCTCTGTCATTCATTCGAATTGATCCACCACTTCCCCGGTCAGTAAACCAATTGAGAGTTCTCCCAATTGTGTGCCATAAACTCGTCGATACTGTAGAACGCATGTGTAATCAATGTTGTTTTTAGACGAGCTTTGAATGCCTTCAGTATGGGGACACATTTAATCGAGTTCGGCAAGTTGTTGACAATTCGAACTCCTGCCTGAGAAGGCAAACGCTCGTGAGCTACCGTCCTGTGTCTTCCAGTTCGGTAGTCATCCCTGCCTCTAGTTGCATAAGAATGTAAATCACTACCTCTTGTGTGTTCGCATTTGGATTTGAAAAAAAGACACGTTTACAAGACCTAGAGGCAAGGTAATGTCAACAATTTTAGATTTTTTAAAGCTGGCCTGCACGACTCTCTCCATTGCAGTTTTGCATTTGTTCGAACTGATTTTTGTTGAAGAATGAACATTCTAGAAAAGTTTGCGGTTGTGCAACCTGCCCACAATACCAATCCGTAAGAAAGGTGTGGGTAGATCAGTCCCATAATATTCCGTCATCAGTACCTGCGTTGGGCAGTATTCGGACAGTTTCCTCAAGACATAAAGGCCTGAGGATAACTTTGAACAAACATAGTCTACATGACAATCCCAATTCAAACCTCGATCTAGGTGTATTTCAAGGAATTTTCATTGAGTACACTTCAGTGATTTCAGTTCCGTCCAACACAACTGTAGGACTACAATCTGAATCTGTTTGTCGCAAACTAAATTGAATGAATGTCGATTTCAAAAGGATTTTGTTTTGAGATTGAGCTCATTGAAATGTTGAATTGCAATGTTGAGCTCAATGAACGTAATTTTTTCAAGTTCTTCTTGTGATTTTGAGTTGAGAAAAGAGAGTCGTGTCATCTGCGAACTGGTCGAGTCGCCCTTGTTGTACCGATGAACCAACATCATTTACGTAGATTAAGAAGAGTAAATGGCTAAGTATAGAGCCCTAAGGAAACACCGTAGCTCAGACCCTCCTCTCCCGATTTGACGCCTGAAATGCCTACAAATTTTGTTCGATCACTGAGATACGATTTGAGCCACTTGAGCGATACTCCTCTCATCCAGTTTGCGAATTAGGATTTAATGGTCGACACAGCCAAACGCTTTTGATAATTTAAGGAAAATACTCAAAGTATCTCCTCGACCTTTAATTCCCTCTACTATTGCATCCAATAGACGCACGACTGCGTCTACCGTCGATCTACCACTTCGGAATCCGAACTGGTTTTACTGACAGCAGATGGTGTTTTATCCAGAAAATTCACAACAGGAAAGAAAGAGCTTCTCAAAGATTTTGCTGAAGACCGGCAATATCGATATGGGGCAGTAATTTTGAGTTGAAAGAGGGTCGCCCTTCTCAAAAATTGGAGTAACTAGCGATTTTGAGAGAGGAAGGAAACGCTCCCGAGTGAAAAGAAAGGTTGATAAGGCGTTCGAGCGGCCCCAATAAATGCTTAGAGCTTGCTTTAGGAGCCACGTTGACACATAATTTGAGTCATTAGACCGTTTTGAAAGGAAAGCCTCGTATCACTCTAGCAATTTCCTCCTCTGATACAGGGACCAGAGCCAATGAAGCTATTGGACTCGGCACTGATATGCGAACAGGCTGGTTATATGGAGGCACGATGTCCTAGTTCAGCTCCAACCGAGGAAAAGAATCTATTGAACTCCTCAGCTACCCTTAAAGGATCATTGATGAGTTTATCTTTGATTTTTAGTTCAATCGGTTTGTCATTTAATACATTTTTATTGTTGATGAAGGCCCATGCAGTTTTTGATACGTTTTTCGACGTGAGCAACGCTTTGTTTTACATCATAGGCTTTCGCAGCTTTGATGACTTTTCTATAAATTTGTTTGTACTTTTGAAAAAATCTTTTGAACTCTTCGTTAACTGTGTGCTTGTTTATTTCCTAAAAAAAAGTTCTCTAGAAACTAGGATAGCTTTGGTAATCTATGTGCACTTTCGTTTCTTAGGTTTTTATGTTTAGTTTTCCTTAGAGGACAGCTCACGTCTAGATGGAAATTAAAAGTTTGTTCAAAGTTTTAAAATTGCAGCTCAAGGGTATCCCTAGAATTCTGAAAGATCCAACTTTCTTTTGCCAGCTGAAAGTTGAGCAATGCTATGTTTGTGGTCCTTGTATCTCAGAATGTTTTTCTCTGAGATGGGACCCCTTGGTGCCTCGTGACAATTGATGATGGGCCTGTTGGCCATAATATAATACATAAAACATATTGACCATATATAAAACAAAAGGATCTAAAGAATACATATTATATAGTTTTAAAGTTTGTGGATAAATATATATTGAAATTATCTTCTTTTTAAAGTTTAATTTATAGTGTACATACTTTAAAATATATTTCTTGTAAGAGGCACAGCTCTTTTCCCGACAAAACCTATCAAAGTGCATTGTAGAGCAACTTCAAGGTACTTCTGGGGCTCAAGAGGTCATTATTAATCACTGTCACGAGTCCTTTTGAAGGCTTACAAAGTAGGGGCAGGAGTGAGTGGAACAAGTCGATTAAAGTATCGAGATAAAGGATTCCATAACTCTACTGGATTATCTGGGTTATCCTCCACTCGTAGTAACCGTCGAGAGTGATTAGGTAATTCTTACTAGTGTCTTACTATATACATTCATTTACAAACTAATAAAACTGTAACCTATATTAGTATTAGACAATATTTATTTAACTGGTTATCTGAAAGGCCTGAAAAATTGATACCCACTCGTTTGTAATAATAATAATGCTGACCTATAGAACTGAAAACGCCCTGGTCAGATGTTAAATTTTAGACTGTTACGACTACCTGGGTTATGTAGTTTTAATAATATTATTTTATTATCTGTTTATATGGTGTAAAATATCAACACCAAAAATACACACCATATATCAATATATTACAATTAACGGTGCTATTAAAGCTATGACCTACAATAAAAGTAATATTAAAGCCAAGACCCGAGGTCTGTAATTAGTAAATGGCTTGGTGGTAAAAAAAACAGTATAAATATGTATAATTTACTTAGTAACTTGAGTAAAATAAAACTATATTAAAAAAACATCTGCTCCAATACTTAGTAGTATTAAATAAATGGCCTAAAAATATATATTTAATGACGGCGGTCTAAGAAAATAATTTAACTCTGTTAATTAACTCTCTAGGGTCCCA